>NC_070579.1:20930711-20945711 GCF_027409825.1 Scomber japonicus
TTAGTTATCAGCACATTGTAAGGCAGACAGAGATTGCTTTAATTTAAAGTCAAAAGATGTTTTAAGAGGAGAGCATGCAGTCGGAAAAGAATATGATTAAAATGACAGCAAAGTTCTGTTACATCATAGCGCTGTATATCGAGTAGACATAAAAAAGAGTCACTGACCACAAGAGCTGTTCTCAAATGTACACATTATTTTGTGTCCACTGTTTGCTTTTTTAGATAATTTATCGTTATTGTTTTTTTAATTGATAATTTGCAGGTAAAAGTGATTTTACTGAAATTATAGTTTTTGTTAGCTGACTAGATTTCCGTTTTGAGATTTGCTATATACAGTATCTGCAGTTAATAGGTTAAGGATGATGGCATGATGTTTTTAAGTCATGTCATTAAGAAGTCAACAAGACAGGGATGTGTTCAGTCAAAAGACACACATGATGAGGAAGCTAGGTTGGAAATATGGCTACTGTAGGGTTAACAAGACCTCAAAAAATGAATATGAAAGGCACCTTTGTTGTCAGGATGTATTAAATTGATTGAAATTGATGACACAGTAGATGAGCCCAACTTTCATACTCATGTACACCTTTTTAACTACATCATGAATCCATGTGCAACAACCTGTGATGCCAGAAGTGTTCTGTTCATCTATATTGTGTTACATTTTCTACTATTCTCTTTCAGCACCCTCAACAACAACAACATCAGCCGACTGTCTGTGGCCAGTTTCAACCACATGCCGAAGCTCCGCACCTTGTAAGTTGCACCACAGAGTATTTAGTATAACAGTCACAAGAGGAAAGATTCATCTGTGTTTGTCTGTTCAATTGATTGATCGATCTATACATGCACCCCCCCCGCCCCCACCTGTTCACCCATCACCTCTTCTCCCTCCTCCTCCTCCTTTTCTCCTCCCTCCCACATCCTCTCCCCCAGTCGCCTGCACTCCAACAACCTGCAGTGTGACTGCCACGTGGCCTGGCTGTCAGAGTGGCTGCGACAGCGCCCCCGCCTGGGTCTCTACACGCAGTGTATGGCCCCGCCACACTTGAGGGGGCACAACGTGGCTGAGGTGCAGAAGAAGGAGTTTGTCTGCACAGGTAGGTCGAGAGGCAAGAGCAGAGGGTTTGATGTGATGTGGTGTGTGTGTGTGTATACAAGACTATTTGCTTTGTTGTCTTCCTGATTGACATCCGCTTGTGGCAAACCTGTTTCTGCTTTGTCTCGTTTGCTTTTTTCTTACTGTCTTTGGCTCATCCTTTTCAAGAAGGGGACGAAGGCAAGTATTCATCTTACATGGCATGTCTTGGATTTAATCCCTTGCGTTGCATTTCTTCATGTACTGATCACATTTTCTTTAAGTTTATATGAAAGAGCACCTAAAAGCAAGAGCACAAGACTAAAAATCATATTGCAGATAAACAAGGTCACTATCACATTTAGGGACGGTTCTCTCACCTGCACACTTTGTTGCCTGGCGGCTGTTGCACTCTTTCATTTTCTTCAGTGAATTCTGTCAGCTTGAACATCCTTCTCCGTAGGGATTTACTCTGGGCATAACATATCATCCATGGATAATATTGGCCCTCTGTCTCCGTGTAGGTCACCAGTCGTCATCATCTTCCTCCTGCAGTGTGTTACAGTGCCCAGAGTCCTGCACCTGCAGTAACAACATTGTGGACTGCAGAGGGAAGGGGCTGAGTGAAATTCCCACCAACCTGCCTGAAACCATTACTGAGATGTAAGACATACACACACCTGATGTACTGCACACGCATACACACCCGGTGCAGTGATATTTCTCTTGCTCTTTCACTGTGTGTCTCCCCATTTTCCGTCTTTGTCTTTTTCCACCTTTCTGTTTCACTACTTTCTCTTTCTCTCTGAGCAGTGAAATAAAACCACACATCTGTGAAATGAGAAAGCCTGGTCATGCAGCTCTTCCCTGCTTAAGAAAATAAAGGGAGAAGGGAGAAATAATCGAAAGATTAATCTGAAGGACAAGGCAGATCATATCTCTACCTTAAAGGGGTCATCAAGAAAAAAGGAAAGGATTAGAGCCACCAGATTTAAAGTGACAGAGTACCAACAGAGCTGTAGGCAGAAATTGAGACTTTACTGCTCTAAAACTTGAATCTCCAAAGACTGGAACTGACTTGAGAGCAGACTTTTAAATCACAAGATCTGAAGCCTGGAAAAAATCCTGGAATTTTGATTAATAGGTGTATAATAACTTATGAGCATGTGATTTAACTTGTACTCTCGATTGATTTCAGACTGACCTTGGATTTATCTTTAGAGAACTGACTTGAAACCTGCTTTGATAACACTTTTGGACTGGATTTAGACTTGTCTAGATTGGCTTATGACTTGATTTGAAACCAGACTTGACAAGTTTTTGAGACTTGACTTGGACTTGGACCTGGGCTTGTCTATTTTTCATGAGGGTCTTGATTTTGACCTTCAACTAGGTTTGGAATTGAATTGGACATTTCTCAATTAACTTGAGAACTGAATTGAATTAGTCTTGATTTAATTGAGATTTAAGTTAGACTTGTCTCAGTTTACTTTAGATATAGCTTGGATTAGTTGCATTTGATTTTAGACTGCACTCAGACTTGTATCAATTGATCTGAGACTTGACCTATGTTAGTTTATTTAAGACGTGATTTTGACTTTGTACCAAAAGTGTGTAACAGTAACAATAGAACATAACACAAAGCTCCAGTGGGACCGTTCAGACATGTTAGTTCTGACGAAAGGACTGGACTGGAGCTGAAAAGAGAAGAACAGCAAATGAAAAACAAACTCATTTTAGGGAAATGTTTCACAATCAAATGGTTGGTTAGCAAATCATCCCCTTTCTCGTCACGGCGACTGAACATTCGAAATGTTTAGAGAACGGTTGTTCGGGCCTGACTTACACAGAGTCAGACTGGCACTTAATGGAACGCTGCCCAGATAATTAAGGGTGTGTGCTTTTGTGTGTATGTCTGAGTGTACACATGTTAAAGAGGGCAAAAGATCAGAGAAATATGACAGACTTTGGCAACGGTCATCAAAGCGCCTTATCTGGAAATGTTCCCCTTAGCCAGAGCCCCCGGGAATGAGCAGCAGTCCACGATACAGCAGAGATAACTCTGTGATAGGGGAATGTTAATGTTGTTCCTCAATGGTCTGTGTGTATGTTTGGTTCCAGACGACTGGAGCAGAACGCCATCAAGGTGATCCCAGCTGGGGCCTTTTCTCCTTATAAGAAGCTGCGCAGAATGTGAGTAGATGAAGAGATATGCGTATTGTGCAGCCTGTCAACCATCCATTAAAAAAAACTTTTGTTCCTGTCCTGTTAGTGGCTTGTGTTGACCTTCATATTTCACTTTCTGTGTTTCTCACTTCTTCTATCTTTGGTTCCGTGCCTCTCTGTTTCTTTTTTCTTTATAATCTGTTCTTCACAGAGATTTGAGCAACAACCAGATATCAGAGCTGGCTTCGGACGCCTTCCAAGGTCTGCGCTCCCTCAACTCATTGTGAGTACTTCAGACAGGATGCTTACGTCAAGGTTTTTACCACTTCTTGCAACAATACAATGTGCATTTTAGTTTGGCAGTGTGGCTGTGCTCATGCAATGCTCTGAAACAAATCTGATAAAGCTTGACACAGACTGTCCCTGAGCTCACAAACATCCCCTAGCAGAGCCTGAGAAACACAAAATTTGACAAACATGAGCACATATAGTATTAAAAGAAACATTCAAAATTCAAGAACAACCAAATGCAAATACACGAGGAAGCTGTAGGGGTGGAGGCAGTTACATTTCTAAAAGGGGGCAGCAGTGCAGTTGCAAAGATGCAGACTCAATGAGCACCAAATGTTTATATGAGATATGTAATGTAAATTGGAAAACAACATGATCTCGAACTAATTGTTTCATGATTGAACAGGTTGAAAAAAAGCCAACGTTTCAGCTAGATTATCCAAACTCTGTATTTTTACTCACTCTTTTAAAGGTGCAAAACACAATAGCAAAAATAGAAAAAACTTAAGACAAATCAGAAACATATAAACCCAGTTGTATGACAGTTGCATGAAACAATGCATTGTATTGTGTGCATGTACAGTAAGTGCGTCTCATTATGTCTGAGTAAAGTGTGTGTGTGGGGGGGATCAGTGGGACCAATTAATCAATACGTTTTTTAAAATCGAACATAACTAGCCAGGTGCCACATTATTTGGAGATAAAACCGACTGCACCCAAAATTTTCACCATAGTTCCTCATTGCCAAACAACATTTAGCTACAATAAGCCAAAGTTAAACAGAAAACGTCTGTTTTTTACACTTTTACTGTTCAATTTTTTCCCCAAGGAAGTTTGGCAAAGCTACATCCTTGTTGAAAACACATCTGACCACCCTGATAGTTTTTTCTTGTCCTGTGTTAACTCTTTTTTTAGTGGTGGCACATGATTAACTTGGGGCGTATTATTACTGATAAGAAAACAATAGGAACAAAATGTGATTCTCTTTTAATCGTTTAGAAGTACAGCTGGAAGATTTATTGGTGTCCATGTGTCAAACACCAAAAGAAATATGAAAAGCAGAGAAGATCATTTCATAAGATGCTCTTTTGAGAAGAAAGGCGGCTTCCTCTTCGGCCTAAGTCTCAGGTCGGACCGTTTGCTTTGCGTGTGAAGCTTTGGTAAGGAAAAACGAAGAGAAAAGGAGGAGGAGAACAGGGAGTGAGGGATGTAGAGTTATTTCATGAAGGAGTTATATTAAGGTCTCTTCTCTCCAAAGTCAATAATTCATAAATGCTGAATTGCTGAATGGAGGCTTCTGCCACCTCATTACACATTCACCACAGAGAGAATGGGACACACACATTCATGCTGACACACCACATACAGTATGGCTTTCACATTTCACATTTCACATTAAGCTGCACTGTGTGCTCATTGTGTGTCAGTGTTTGGTTAGAGAGGATGTAAATGAGCCATCGATTCTGTCTGTGCATGTGTCTGTATGTCTATATGTGTGTTTATGCATGTGTGTGGGGGGGGGACGCGAAGAACAGTACGTGCTAATGTGTGTGTGAGACATAAATGAAGCGTCCACTCCTGCATCGTGTGTTTCCCAACCTCAGGTCTCTCAGGGACAGCCACTCAGCACAATGAAATAAAAGCCAATCTAAAACACATGTCTTTAGACTGCCTACATACACAGCTCAACTCAGTGTGGAGCGCAGAGATGACTGATAACTCTCTATATGTGTGTGTGTGTGTGTGTGTGTGTGTGTGTGTGTGTGTGTGTGTGTGTGTGTGTGTGTGTGTGTGTGCGTCTAAGGTATGTGTTGGGCAAGGCAGTGGCGGTCTCAGCCCTGACCTGTTTTTGTATGTAATCTGATGTATTTTTAAATAATGTTTCTCTGATAACAGCGTACATTCCTCACACTGTAGTTGCAGCCAGATTTATGGAGGGTTTTTTTCATTGTGACATCGAGATGAAAAGTGTTATAACTAGTTATAATTTATGTCATGGGTGTTGACATAAAGCCAGGTGTTGGCGTTCAGTCAGAGTTTGTGTTTTTACTGGTAGCATTTTAGAAAAGAAAAGCTTATCATTCTTCATCAAGGTCTTTTTCAATGTTTTTCTCTGCATTATTCTGTTTTCTCTTCAGTAAAGAGCCAAAGTGCTGCAGTCCCTTAGTCTTATGCCGTGTTAAAATACTTCGGTCAAACGGTCAAAGTTACAAAACATGAACTGAACATAAGTATGTAAATGCCTCTCAAGTCAAAAGACCAGGTCTCAGCTTGCTCTAAATGCTCTGTTTACTAAACTCAGATCGTTCATTCATGCCCACTAACAGCTGTCCATTCTGTCAAACATGTATTTGAGAAGCTTATATGTTGAGAGAAGACACACAAAACGAAGACACACAAGTGTGAGGTGTGGATATCAGTATAATCAGAAGTGTAAGTTGTGCGTGAATGATGAAATGGTATGTGTGTGTGTGTGCTGTAAAGTGCATAAAAGTAAAGCAACATAATCAAAAACAGGGTGCCTGTAGGGATGAGCACAGAGAGCTGCCAGCTGAAGCCAGGTTTTATAAACCTGGTAACACTGTGGGCTCTGAGGTGTTCCCATTTGTGCTAATGACCACCTGCAGAGACAAGGCAGACAGACAGCTGAATTACACAGCAAACCCAAGACGACACCAGGGGTCATCACACCCCTCCCTTCTTAAGACAGGGTTGAAATGGGATCACTACAAAAACCAACTAACTGTAACTAAAGCAACACAAATAAATGACAAAACAAACAAAAAAATAAAAAAACAAAAGAAGAACAAAAATATCTCCATTATCCCAACCACAGTCAGTCTAAAACTTTTTAGCAACACCTAGAGGATCTGACACTTCAGTGGTGACAGATCCCATCCTGCAGAGCTAATTGAAGGTTTTTTTAGCCTACCACATGTGACGGGAACATCAGGATCTTTAGCGTCCCTCTAACCATTCAAACTAACATTTACTTTCGAAGCTACAGCATCACTAGAGTTAAACTAGAAATGCTCAAATACAGTTTTGTTTTTTTTTCAAACTAGCCTGTGCACTTCCCAAATTCCTCCATGCCACTTCACAATCAAACGGTTGGCCAACAACTGGACCAGGACAAAGTGGAGCAGGCTCAACAACCTGACTTGGTTTTCCAGTGAGCTGGCATGTATGGCACATCTTGACATATTTGGAAACATCATGCTTTAACAGAGGCCAAAAGAAATAGCGCATACATGGTCATAAGTTTTCTTTACCCCCAAATGCCCACAACTAACATGCACTATTTGCAACACCACAACCCGCAAGTTACTCAGCACAACAACCTGAAAACTCACTTCCCATTTTCTCATCTGCAAATCTGCCTGGATAAAGTGAAGTCAAGTTTCAACCGGCAAAACCTCATCCCACAATTCAGACAGACATGAATCAGCCTTTTGGCTCTTCACCCACCCTCGAAACAGCTGGATGAGGATCAGGCAGTGCCTGAACCACATGTTCTGCAGGCACCATAACTTTTCTACACCCCAAAACAGGCGGGTCTGCATCAGACACGTCACAGCTCTATGTGCACATCACAGCAAAGGCTGAGCAAACACCTGGATCAGGCAGGTCTGGAGTAGACACATTAGGGCTCTGTGCACACACCATGACTGGAAAAACCCCTGGATCACTCCGACCACCCTCATATAACCCCCCCAGATGCTATTGGTTTGGAAATAATCACAGGGGACTGTGTCACATTGGCCCACACAGCATTACCAGCTAGGTTGTTGCCATAACCACATCATCAAGTGCAATGTGGGGTGCACCCCAACAGAAACGATGCCCTGTTCCAGCTCACAATCCAGCACAGTATTGGGGCGCGGCACAGGAATTAAAGCCAGCTTCATACCCTTCATCAGTGAAAAAATCCCCTGTTTCTGTTTCAGGTGAAAAAAGTAGCACCGTCTCCACAATAAATGACTGTGTAATGCCTGTATCAGGCAACATCTTAACTGGTACACAGTCCTCACTACCAAACAAGGACACAACAGTATCAGTGATGTAGGACTCAGAACCAGAAACAGTTTTGGGAACCAGGCCAGAATCAGAACAAATACTCAGATCCACACATAATGGTCTCTGCTCCAGAACTGTAGTGTGCAAAACACTTCAGGAACCAACTCATATGCTTTTAATTCAGCTTACTTCACCGTATCGTAATGCAAACCATCCTTAGCACATACAGTTGAATATGCCTCATGAGCTCTGCCATTGAGAATGCACTGAAGCATGACTAATCTGCCCAAATCTGACCAATTTTTTGCATCTGCAACACGTTCAAAAAGAGTGAAAAATCAAGGTCATGCTCATTACACTTCGGCACCAGATGCAAAATAGCCACAACATCAATACCACCCAGTGCAGAGCCAACGAAAGCCAAATCCCTCATAATAGAACCCCCCCCCCCCCCTCCTTTGCTTGCCCTCTCGGATTAACTGCAATTTGGGCAGCTCATAACACTTGATTTTCATTCTTTAGTGCTCTGCTGAATTTTCTCAATCTCAACTTTTCCAACATCTCCAACTCAAGTTGCTTCTCCTTCACCAACTGCCAATTTTTTTTCAAAGCTGTTGCCAGTTGCGTTAACGACCACCTGTAGAGACAGGGCAGAGAGACAGGTGAATCCCACAACAAACCCAAGATGACAGAAGGGGTCATTACAATGGGAAAAAGAAACACAACCCAACTACTACTATCTGTTTACATAGTCCCATGAACTGCTAAAATCTGGCCAATCAGGACATAGTGGGCTCATTCGGAGAGGTTTCCGTAAAAAGATTTGAGCTAAAATGGCTGAACTGTGGACCTGCATAAAAGACCTGTATAAAATAAATAAGTTGAACAGTTTAACTTTAGAATATAAATATGGATGTGGAAAAGTGTGTGTTATGTCTTCTTTAAAGACTATTGTAGACTTAGAAGCATTCAATCCTGATTCCAACAGGGTTACCCATATTTATTTGGCTTGTAGTCACACCAGATATTTTGAGCATACAGTGCAAATTTGGATTGTTAACAAATAAAAACAAAAACAAACAGTACATTACTCTTTTTAGTAACATGACTAATTTTTTTTTTAACATTATTACTATTGTATTTTAATTAGATGAAACTACTGGCAGCTTTGGAGCCATTCTGAGACTCTTTGGGACACTAAAGTAGTTTGCCAATTAGGAGATATCATAGCTAAATTTTCAGATATCGCTGAAGTACAACCATTTTCCCCACTTGGCTGCTTGTAATTACAGTCAGCACAATATAACATGATCCCAGCATTAGTCACTGATATAATCTCAAAGACTCAATGAGCTACAGTTTTAGAGTACTAAAAAAATAATGTAATCTTTGTTAAAAAAGACAAAGCAATCAAATGTTCCTATACACTTAGACACATGACAAACCCCACTGTTACAAATATATATGCTTTATATGCTGAATCTTAATACACTTAGTATATTATTTGGTTTTGTGTGATATCATAATGATTTGTGATGTTTGTTTTCCACAGGGTTCTATATGGGAATAAAATCACTGAGATTTCTAAAGGACTGTTGGAGGGACTGTTTTCCCTGCAGCTATTGTGAGTATATTAGCACGCACACACACACGCACACACACAAACACACACACAGACATGCGCGCGCACACACACACACACTCCAAGCTGCAGCCAAGAACTCATATCCTCATCTCATTGATATTCAGCTGAAAAGTGCTCAGCTAAAACATTGTCATCGGACTGGAGACATCATGATTGAAAGCCATCATCACTGACCTGTAACATTTGAAACACTCATCAAAGAACGATAACAAGATAAGCCTTCACATTCTTCCTCTCTCTCTCTCTTCACTCTATCACTTATTTCTTTCAGGTTACTGAATGCTAATAAGATAGCGTGTCTGCGTGTGGATGCATTTCAGGACCTCCACAACCTCAATCTGCTCTCACTATATGACAACAAGCTCCAGACCATCGCCAAGGGAACCTTTTCATCACTAAGAGCCATACAAACACTGTACGTACACACACTGACAAACACACATACACATACACACACACATACAGAAACACACACACACACACACACACACAGACACAGGGTTCAATGTGAAACTTTAAGCGGTGAACAGAAATCAATCACATTTTCAGAGTAGTGGCACTGTAGAAAGTAATGCCTTAAAACATTTAAATACACAAAAACATTTGTGCATTGGATGTGTTCGGCCCTTTTGTTGTTTGTTGTTAAGACATGCTTCAGTTGTCTGAAAATCAACAGTTCTGTTAACAGCTTAAAGACCCCAGCACTTCAAAATGTTTTGCTTATTGTTATTTCACTTGGATGTCTCACTTGCCTGTATTTTCTCTATAGAGTAGATTTATATAGACGAATTTTCCTTCACTCATGGCCTTTTACCTTTTAAAGACTTAATATATTTTTTCACAAGCACTATTGATTTTTGTCATTAAGAGTTCTCTCACACCAAAACATTCTGCAAATACAAAGGTGTGTAAACTCCCTCTCAGAACATCACAGCACCAACTTTATGTTAGCAGTAAAGCATAATTAACAAAGCAAAGAGTTGTGCTGACATAAAGAAATAATGCATGATAGAGACAGAGAGTGCCATTACATGCCTGACATATACTCTTCTGAGGCTGTTATTTTATATATCCGCCCACCTCAGAGTACATTATGGCCCCGTAACATTTCATGGAACTGTTGTCCCTTTTTTTAATGGGTAATAATCAATGAATTTTATTTAATGACTTATTGTATAATCAGTTCACCCTCTGTTTAAATTCATTTTAATCACTAAGTTAACTAATCATAAAGCATAATGCGTAATATTTCTACGGCTACCTGCCAGTATTACTGTTACCATTTTATTTAAGTGTCCAAATTCTAAGTGTGAAATCTATGCACTTTATAGTTCCCTTAAAAAACACAATAAAAGGAAAAATTGGCAGCCACGCAACTTTCTGCTAACAATCCCATAATGCAATGCCTCTCATCTTATGGATGTAAAATGTTATATAGTTAGGTGACATCACACCTGATATTATTCATTGAGTGTATGAAATATCAAAGCTGTTCAACAGTTACAATTAAGAACTTTCTGTGGATATATTCATCCTCAGCACAACTTTATATCACTCGGACAGCTCATGTGTGTTTTTTTTGTGTGTGTGTGTCCATGTTTGTGTGGGATGTGTGTTAGTCACTTAGCCCAAAATCCATTTATCTGTGACTGCCATCTGAAGTGGCTGGCAGACTACCTGCAGGACAATCCCATCGAGACGAGCGGTGCCCGCTGCACCAGCCCTCGACGGCTCGCCAACAAACGAATCGGACAAATCAAGAGCAAGAAGTTCCGCTGCTCAGGTACAAACACACACATACATACTTCCCATTGTAGACGTCCAACCACACTGATCATTCAAACATACTGTATGCACACAGATTCTTAATCATAATATCCAAACTGTCCTTTCCTGTTTTCTCATTCTGTGTCTGCCTGCTGGGATTTTCCCTGAGACTCTCTTTACTAACCTCAGCTCCCTATTTACAGCATTTTCTGGTGTCTCATTTGGCCACACACACACACGCACACACACACACACACAACCACAGAGTATTTCCTTCTAGCATTTTGTTGTTTTTTTACTTTCACTCTCTCTGTCTCTGTCTCTCCATTAGCTAGAGAACAGTATTTCATCCCAGGTATTGTACATCAAGCATGTGTGTGTCTATATAAGACACAGTTTGGTCCATCACAGCGGATGCTGCACACTCACACACTTTTGATACTTGGAGTGACTTGCCTTTACTCACACCTTTTGAATGCCAAGATATTTTCTTTTAATGGTCTAAAAAGAAAATGTTTAACATACAACATAATGCATCACGTCTAACCGGGCACCAGATAATCACACTCTTTTCCTCGCAATGGGTATCTATTGGTACACATAACTTTGACAATAGAGGAAGAAAAACAATTGGATTAATAAGCTTGGTTGGCCGGGCCCCATGTGTGAGACTTTGTATAAGTAAATGTATATTGGTACAGCAATCACAGAGACTAAATTTAGTCTAGTCCTCCTCGCTTCTTAGCACATCTAATGATAGCTAATATATGAGCATGTGTCCGCGAGCATCTGTGTCTGTTTCGCCCACTGCAGAACATCAAAAGGTCATACAGTTAGCATGCTCAGAGGGGTGCTGGGAAATATGTAAATCAGACATGCATATAAGATCAGTAGCAGGGCTAAAGGCGGTCATTACCACAGCAGCGCACAGAGGAGGCATGGTGTGTGTTGGATGAGATTGTGTGTGTGTGTGGGTGTCTGTGAGTGTGTATGAGAGACAGAGAGAGTGTGTGTGCTCTCACTGCAGTCATTAACTCTGAAGCTCACCGGGGGGACAGAGGTTTCAAAGCCCAGATACCACATACAGGGCAGCGCTGAATAATTTACGAACATTTGCAGTTTAAAAGTTGAATAAACATGTTTTATTCTGTGGTGCAGCCTTGGAATTGTGCCTTAGATCAATACATCTAAAATCCCCCAGTTTAATTTGCATCATGTCCCCTATTTCACAGTGCATTATTTTGGATCCTATCACATATTTCTGTTTGAACAAAAAGTCATGATTATGATCTCGGGGCGCTTTAATTCTAGTTTTATCCCTCCAACCTTTTTTTAGTCTTTAGTCTGGAGACTGAACCTGCTGAAGTAAATTATATCAGTGTGTGCATAGCTAAATAATGTACTTGCACTTTTGAGTTTGTAGATCGGGCAATATGTTATTGTCCATTGGCATGGCATTTTTATCTGGTGTGCTTTTTGACATGTGACGATTTCCCCCAAAAACACCTTCAAATCAGTGAAGCTTTAAGCAAATGAGGCCGGGATGTGTGTTGGATGAAAGAGCCCACCAAATGCCATGTTATGCCAGCACGATTCTCACTATTCACGAATCATTACCCCTTTAAATGAATCACTGCCTGGGGACTGGACACGAATAAATTGCAGCATTTTTTCTCAGTTTTTCATCAGCTTTTTCCCTCCTCCTGTTCAATTAAAAGAGTGAAATCCCTTCTTCTTTTTCCTACTGCCTCTCTCACACACTCAGGAGTACACCATGTCGGCTGTAAGTAACACACACACACACACACACACACGTACAATTTTTGCGTCAACTCCAAATCCCTCACCTCTTGTCCCTGAGCCGACGTCTGGCCCTTGACCTCTACCGCTGTGACCTTTGACCCCCTCTGTGATTCCTCATGTCTGTTTGCAAACAACAACGATGAGATTAAAATTTACACCTTATCATGCAATGGTTCATATATTATCTCTCGTTATGCTGTCTGTATGTCTCATGTATGTCTCTGCGTGTGTATATGCCCATGTTTGTGGACATAAGTGTGTGTGTGTGTGTGTGTGTGTGTGTGTGTGTGTGTGTGTGTGTGTGTGTGTGTGCGCGTGTGTGCGTGTGTGCGGTTGTGTTCCTAGAAGTCAGGGCTTCTCTTGCCTTCAGTGCTGCTGTAACTCTCCTCCCACCTCCTCTGTAACTGCTGCTCTGTTCCTGCGTGTGTTACGTCTGTGAATTTAGATGTTCCAGTCTCTCTTTCTCTTCCCTGCTTTTTATGGACTGTACTTTTCCCCCTCATCTAATTGTTACGTCTTCTCCTCCCCCTTATTATTACTGCCCCTCTCTCTTCATTACAAGTGATACATTCCCTCAAGCCAGTTGTCATCCTCTTGCCTCTCACCCCTCATCTTTACCTCTTCCTTGCTTGGCTTCTTCCTCTCCTCTCCTTATTCCCCTCTTCTCTGATTTCATGTCCTCCCTTTACCTTCTTCATCCTATCCCTTTTGTCTCCTACTCTGGCCTCCTCTTTCTTAGTCCTGTCCTTTGTATCCTCTCCCTTCCTCTCCTTCAAATCCTGCTCATCTTCCTTTGTCCCCTCCTCTCTTTCATGCTACCCTCCTTTCCATCCCATCCTCTCCTCTCCCCTCCTCTCCTCTTCCTCCTCCTCCTCCTCCTCTTCTCCCTCTGTCCTTCCCATCCCCGTGTTCCAGCGGAGGAGCAGTCAGTCAGCAGGTTGTTCCTTTGTGCTTGATCTAACCATGTGGCTGCCAGGTTCCTAAAGTGGAACATGGTTCTGTCAAGCACCATGGAACGGCCCTGCAAAACCCTACAGCATGGCCAAGACGCAAGAGACAGCCATCTCCTGCCAGTCCCCCGCAACCTGTGTGTGTGTGTGTGCGAGAGAGAGAGAGAGAGAGAGAGAGAGAGAGAGAATGTGTGTGTGTGTGTGTGTGTGCCTTTGTGCCTTTACAGTATGATAGATTAATGCCTGGGTGTGTGGAAGCCTTTTTCTGCTATGATCTAATTTTTGATGCTGTTGTGTTTGTGCTGTGGTTTCTAACACTAACAGTTGCTTTGTAGTTTGACAGGACTGAAAAACTTTTCTATGGTTTTTTTCCCCTTGAAATTGTGTGTGTGTGCCTATATACATTAATTTTGACAGTGTGTGTATTATGAACCTGGGTCTTTAAGGCTGTGATACAAACGCAGCATTTTGATGTAATGCCTGCAGGGAAAGTTGTATTCAATCATAACTAACAATATTTTTTGAACATGTTTGATGCATTTTGACAATTCCTGCTCCAAACAAAAAGCAACACAGCCCCTGTGCAATTTTCTCAAAATTCTTCCATTGTATCACAACCTTCACATGGGCCATCCACGTTTCTGTTGGAAGCAGTAGACGTTAACGCTGGGTTTCGACTCTTGCATGGTGAGGGCATTTAGTGACGTTAGTGGTTGTAATTTCGGCCAGGTACGGAAGATTACCGCAGTAAGCTGGGAGGGGACTGCTTCGCTGACTTGGCCTGCCCTGAAAAGTGCCGGTGTGAGGGGACCACAGTCGACTGCTCCAACCAGAAACTCACCAAAATACCTGATCACATCCCTCAGTACACGGCTGAACTGTGAGTCATGCTGCGTTTGTCTACTACAAAGTGTATCTGTGTGTGGTCCTCCAGCACACAACACTGTTGTTCTCTCTCCCTGGTCTCTGACCATCTCTTTTCTTTCACTGTTCACAGGCGTCTGAACAACAATGAATTCACTGTGCTTGAGGCGACGGGAATCTTCAAAAAGTTGCCTCAGCTGAGGAAGATGTAAGTCAAACATGTTGACGATGTTACAGGAACAAAGCATCACATGTGGTTATCAAGAAGTCATGCTCAGGTCACAGAGAGAATAAAGTAATTGTTGACATGTTAACAGAGAGGTACATTTGAAAACACTAAAATGAAACATGTATTTATCTCGCTCTCTCTGCCTTTGTCCTTCTTTTGCTCCTTCCACATCTCTCTTCTCTCTTTTA
>NC_070579.1:20950711-21038211 GCF_027409825.1 Scomber japonicus
ACATGCAGTGGCTGTCAGACTGGGTAAAGAGCGGCTACAAGGAGCCTGGCATTGCCCGATGTGCCGGGCCCGGTGACATGGCCGACAAACTGCTGCTCACCACGCCTTCCAAGAAATTCACCTGCACAGGTAAACACACACTGTCATTCACACACTGTACTGAGACAATGACAGGAACACATGCACATGCTAGCAGATGTACATACTGTATATAGAGACACATTTGCATTTACAATGTAAATATACTGTAAAATCAATTCAATAATTTGTCAAAAAACATGACATATATAGAGTATGACAAGCAAACCATTATTATGGAGTTCCAACAGACGTAAACACACTTGAATGAAGACTCCTACAGGAGACCACAAGCTGCCAATTACAAATAGTTGCTGTCCAAGGAAAACCATGCATCTCCAAAATGCAAAAGTTTCATGGAAAAAGAAAAACACACTCTGGTTCAAGATTTGGGGTTCATTTGTACATACTTGAATGAGTTTTTAACAAGTTTTGTTATCATAATAAATGGGATAATTGTATGAACCCACAAAAGTTTAGCTGAAAACCTTAAAACCATCACATGTGGAGATATGTGGTTTTCACTGGACATCAATGGAATGTTGATTTTAAATTTATATGAACATCACAATTTTTGCTTGTGAGCATGATTTTGGCTGTAAGTCATCATATTGTAAAATGCTACTGACTGTTAACCCCAACCCTTAACCCTACTGAATCACATCAACTGTGAACACATGACTGAAACCTATTTTTAAACCTAATCTAACTGACGCACTGTAGAAGTCCCGGGGCCTTGTGGTTTTCTGGTGCCAGGTAAAGTAGCCAGTTGCATCTAAGTACTTCCTCCTCGGTCTCTCCCACCTGACCTCCTCCAGACAATCCCAGCCCAGTTTTCCTGGTTCGCCCTTTGATCCCCAACCAGATTGAACCGCTCTTCTTCCCTTTCAGCCCTCATGTTCTGACCAGAGTTGTTTGTCCCAACTGTTAAAAACTGATGTTCTTGGGGTTTCGTTGCAGACTTACTGTATGTCTTCTGTACATGTCACAGCCCTGCAAAGAAAATCTCCCATCTTATTTTTAATGTGTGCACATGAATTATGTAATAGTAGTAAGTCCTTACTTTACACAATGTTTTCTTTTTCAGTTATACAATTTTTACTTAAAAAGAGGATATTTTATGATTTATTTTAATTCATTTTTAAATTTAAAGTGAAATGTCAAAAATACACAGCATTCATTTGGACAAACCACCATCCTTATGTGCATCAGATTGATGTGAGGTCTATGCAGATCCCTGACAATGTACAGCTGTCTGAGTGTGTGTATACCTACTTGTCTTACTTTCCACAGCCAACAACATCAAATAAAACTAATCATCTCTCCGGTGTGTATGATTTTTTGTGTGTGTGGGTTGGTGTGTTTACATCACATAGGCCCAGTAGATATGAGTATCCAGGCCAAGTGTGAGCCCTGCCTGTCGAACCCATGCAAGAATGACGGCACATGCTCCAATGACCCTGTGCACTACTACCGCTGCACCTGCCCCTATGGATTTAAGGTAATCATACACAGAATAAGCACGCGCGCGCACACACACACACACACACACACACACACACACACACACACATACACACACATACACTCGCACACACACACAAAGACTTGATTCCTACAGTTTGAAAGCTAACAGATGAATACATTTGCATTTGTATTGAACCCGTGATCAAATACTTACATCTAGGACAATACATACAAATATGATATTACATGCAAATATGATGAGAGGCTGTTGTTTTTGGAAGCACTGAATGTGTGTGTCTGGGTATGTGTGTTTGTGTGCTTCTGCAGGGCCAAAACTGTGAGGAGCCCATCCACGCCTGTATAAGCAACCCTTGCCAGAACGGAGGAACTTGTCATCTGAAGGAAGGAGAGGGGAGCAACTTTTGGTGAGACTCTCACAGTAATTAGCCAGTCAGTTAGTATTGGCAGTTATCCCTTTTGTTAAAGAGGTTTTCCAGCGATTTTTCTCATGATTGTGGTTTACTTGTCATAAGGAATACTACTCAGCCTGTCAAAAGAAACAAAAAAATAACATGTATAATGTCTCTGTGGTTCTTTCCAAAGAATGAAAAATTTCCCTAATGATGTCATTAGGTTTATCTCACATTAGGATAGAGACCTCTGATTTTTAAGGCATGCATGCATGTCTTTTTATACTACCACTAAGGGGCTTTTAAAGTCAGAAATGTCCAAAATCTACACATAGTGGCTTTAAACCTCTTATGTGGAGGTGAAATATACACAAAATATCTGTTTTGTCTAATGGATTGCAAAAATATATGTGTGTGCATATCTGCTGTGGGGAGAGGAGGTTAAAATAATAGCTCTACAAGATGGGGAAGAAACAACTTAAATTTTTTCCTTTTAAGTAACTGTTTAGCTACATCATTTGTGTGGTTCCAGCATCCTCAGGTCTTAGCAATGAAGTTTCTGAATAAATTTAAATAGTAAATAAAATCACCCGGGTCACATTAAAACCTCTATGTTTACCTTAAAAGGAAACATAAGCACATACCTGCAGGGTGAATTATGCAAAAAGGTAATTATCAGACCTCAGATGTCAGATGTCAATAAACCAGTGAAGCAGCAACCATTGTGAACGGCAGCAGACACAGCAGCATGTGATCTGTGGACCCTCAGTTGATAATTACATCAATGATACTTCACTACTTATGACAGGTGGGAATAGGTTTACAGGAAGTAAATGGCTCAGGGGAATGGCTCTGTCCTCCGTCTGTCTCTGAGCAGGACGGCCCTGCTGTGAGAATCGCCTTCTCTTCATTAGGCTGTTTAGTATTAACAGGAGGGGAGCTAACGCCTGTCTGCATGCTCTAAGCTCATTTAAACCACCCACACAGACAATTAGACCAACCCAAGATCACAGCTCCTCCTGTTCCTCTCCTTCTGTCTCTTCCTTTGCCCTTGTCTTTCTCTTCTGTTACTTTTTCACTTCAATCTCTGTGGGTCTGTATTTCCATCTCTGTATGCTTTTTTTCCCCCTCCTCTGGCGTAGGGGGTGGAATATTCATCGTGAAGAGCTGTCATTGACTATATAATGAAATATTAATCCAACAGAGTGTGTGCCGCATAAGAGCTCTTTATTAGACCCATAATATACCACTCCGAATGTGGTGTGTGTGTGTGTGTGTGTGTGTGTGTGTGTGTGTGTGTGTGTGTGTGTGTTTGTGCGTATGTGTGTGCAGAGTAATAAACCTGAGTAGTAGTTACAGAGTTGAGGCACGCTCACGTTAACAGAATAATGACTCTACTGGGAATATGTAGATGGAGCTGACTCTGCTGTTAGGGGCTGTGTGTGTGTGTGTGTGTGTGTGTGTGTGTGTGTGTCTTTCTCATCTAGAGGTCCCAAAGATTTCTGTTGTAAAATGTCTTCATGTGTTTATCCTTTGACACCTGCTTAAAAGCATCTGTGATATCTCAGGTGTGTGTGTCCAGAGGGCTTTGAAGGCGACGCGTGCGAAATCAACATTGACGACTGTGAAGACAATGACTGTGAGAACAACTCTACCTGTGTGGATGGAATCAACAACTATACATGCATGTGTTCACCAGAATACACAGGTAACACATGAATAACACTGTGTCCACTGAAACATACACAAATAGAAAAGGAAAGCCTTTTTTTTTTACAGTAATAAACAGTTAATTTGTAATTTTTTTCTAACTAACACTGGTCTGCTGCTACTTGTTTGTCTGCTTTTGCACTGTGCTAATCATCTCTGAGTGCTAACCTTTGTGGCGGTGTTCTCTCTCTGTCTTTCTATGTCTTCGCTGTCTTGTGTCTTTTTTCTTGTCTTGCTCTGCTTTCTATCATCTGTCGTCTTTTTTTTGTTTTGTTTTGTTTTGTGGTTGCAGCTGCTACCAATGAGGTGGAGAGAGGTTAGTCTGTTCTTGTCTCTGTCCCTCTCGCTTTACTTCCCTCCCATCCCTTTCCTTCCTTCCCTCATTTCCCATGATTTATCCACGCTCCCGAGAAATATGATATTCAGCACCACATACTGTATGCAGTCATGCTCCATGTTAGCAGTGCATGTCCTTGATGTTCAAACAGACCACTGAGTTTGTAATTCATCCTCTCGGATGTCTGTGGTTGTTCTGCTTGCTGCTTTATGCATACATGTTATTACCACCATAAACTTGAAGCTGACTGTGTCTCAATCTTCCAGGTGAACATTTTGACATTAAACAATAACTGCTCTCAGCTCCAAGTGCTATGCAAGATTTAAAATCTTGATAAAAGCAAACCAAAGAAATACAATGAAGTACAATACACGTTATTTGCATGATTTTATTGTAGCATGGAAATTATTGCCCTCTTAGATAGTATGTTTCTCATTTAATTATGGCATAGTACATGCATACATAAAAAATTAAATAACAAAATGTATTGTATTTCACTTTATGTCTTTATTTGATCAGTCTTTTTTAGATATTTTAAATCTTCCATAAGTTAACTGATTTTTGCTGACGATATTAATCTTTAAAAGGTCATGAATAGTTTCATTTTTTAAAAGGGTTAAGTCATTTCATTAAACAGCTGGGCACTGCAGTTTTTACAAACTCAAACGGATTAAATAGCATATTTTTGGAGGATATTTTCAGTTGCTAAATTGGTGCACTAGTGAGTATTTAGGATAGCAGGGTGATGTATGTTGGATTGAGAGCTCATGTTCATTGCAAAGTAACATGTCGACCGCTGCAATGGTGTGGTTCATTTTTGTGTTTTGTTTTTGGACAACATTGTAGGCTTATGGCATCAAGTAAATATATCTAGGCTTATCTTTTAAGTAGATAGTTATAGATAATTCACCCACAAAATAGAATTAAAGTTGAGGTGACGTGTTGTCACCCAAAGCTTCTGCCTGCTACCTAATCATGTAACTTACTGTGTATCACTTTGAAGTTGTCATATAGGTTATGTGACTGCTTTTTAGTGACCGACTTTATTTTAGCATGTTGTATTTTTCACAGGCATATATATGAGAAATAAACAAATAATATCTAATATCTCAACCTGTCCACCCACTCCTAATACTGCAAATCATATAGAAGGTTTAACTTGAAAATTAAATGCGACAAATGAGCAGTTGCTTTATTTCAGTTGCAATTTTGAAATTTGAACTACATCTGCAGCTCTTTTAATAGCAGCTGTTTCCTCTTAATTAAAACAACTTACAGATGCAATTGACATTTTTCTAAAACTAAAAGACTGTGAAAAGGAGACACCCACTATTAATAGAACATGTGGTGGTTTTTATCTTATAAATAAATGAGATAGCACACACAGTTACTAATGTGGACATAATTACTGTCACATTTCATCCAACAACTTTTCACTAATTTTGGAGCCATCACTTTAGCCATCTTTTCTGTTGTTTGATTACTTTTGTTGTTACACTGGATACTTTATATATATCCGATGTTACTTTAACGTATTGCAGCACAAACATACATACACATCTCCCATCGTTTCACACACATTCTCATTGAGACCCAAGTGATCAGATAATTATCCCCACTGTGGACATTGTGTTGGCAGGAGTATTGGTTTATTCTCTGATGCCTCATCAGTAATCAATTTAGAGTTCTGAGATTCAGGAACATCGGGATACACCAGGGAATATGATCAGGAATATGACATTCCCAGAGATGAGATCATTTATCAGACCACTGTCTTGGTCTTGGTCGCAAGAGAGTCATCCATCATCAGAGTGCACACCCATACAACACACACACACACACACACACACACACACACACACACACACACACACACACACATACACACACACACAAATTTCAAACAGTAATATATACAGTATACACACCAATACACTCAGTCATGCTAAAATGCAAAAGCAGAAAGTTGAAAATATAGAGATGTTTTTATAATATCCCCAAATTGTTTACAGTATGCAGTACTGTAGTATTAAAATGGTATTGAGGTTTGTGTACGTGTGCGTGTGTGTCTGTGTGTGTGCGTGTGCGTGTTCTAGGGGAGCTATGTGAAGAGAAGCTGGATTTCTGTGCCCCAGAGCTGAACCCATGTCAGCACGATTCAAAGTGCATTCTGACCCCCCAGGGATACAAGTGAGTGGACAACACATGCACATACACATGCACTCACACACACACATACACACACACACACTCACACACACATATACAGTACACACAAACACAGAATTAGCGGAGTTAGCAGTGCTGTCTCCCGCTGGATTTGAGTACCAACATTTCCCACACTGAAATAAATGATTTGCCGATTTTTCCCTGCAGAGATAAGTTCCTTGTGTTTGTGTGAGTTTGTGTGTGTGTGTGTGCGTGTGTGTGTGTGTGCTTGGAGGGGAGGTGTTGGGAGTGTGAGTTTGGCTCCCTCATAAGGTTTCCTGTCCAGATTTTATCTGAACCTTGCTTTAGTTTTACTCCTTTGCAGTTTGTACTGTGGTCAGCATAGTGTGCCCGTGCCTCAGTGTGTGTGCTTGTGTGTGCACAAGGCATTAAGCTTTTAAATGCACCTTTTATTGATTGTTTTTTCTTTCAAAACTGTGTGTGTGTGTGTGTGTGTGTGTGTGTGTGTGTGTGTGTGTGTGTGTGTGTGTGTGTGTGTGTGTGTGTGTGTGTGTGTGTGTGTGTGAGTGAGTGAGTGAGTGAGTGAGTGAGTGAGTGAGTGAGTGAGTGAGTGAGTGAGTGAGTGAGTGAGTGAGTGAGTGAGTGTGTGTGTGTGTGTGTGTGTGTGTGTGTGTGTGTGTGTGTGTGTGTGTGTGTGTGTGTGAACATTCATGCTATCAGGGGCATTTTATGCCATCACACTATACTAAAACATGTGTGCGTATAAATTCCATTCACTTTCAATGGACAGACGAGCGTAACGGACCCTACCCTGGATGAATGAATTCAAGAAGAAATGGATCTATAATGTTAGAAGGTTAATAATAAGTATGAGACCAAATAAAAATTCTAATAAATGTGAACATTTATTCAACAACCACAAAATCTACGAAATATTCTAATTATGTGTTATAGGCGTTCACACGTTATAGGCTTTAACACGTGTGTTACTATTGTACTAAAACCAACGATTCAGATGCCTTAACGTGTTAACGTGTAACTGAAATAGCCCAAACAGTCTCATCGTTTTCTCCTGGGAATACAGGCACTGCTTGAATTGTGAAGAAGCAGCTATTAAACTCAAAATTCCTCATCATAAAGTTAATAATTGGCACATTATTTGCTGTTTGCTGCGCTGGCATAACCCTGATATGAAATGTGTGTGTGTGTGTGTGTGTGTGTGTGTGTGTGTGTGTGTGTGTCAGGGTCAGGGTCAAAAAGGAATTGACATGTTTTCCTTTCAGTGTTAAAATGTCCTCAACACAACCAATTACAACAAAATCCACCCACAGGCAGATACAGTTTGTTTAACCAAAAGCAGCTGTGTTGTTGCAAAGAGCATTGCAGATGGTGTCAACAGTATCAACAAGTTCATCTGTCTCTATCTGTGTGTGCGCATGTGTGCATTGTAGGTGTGAGTGTACTCCAGGCTACGTCGGTGAGCACTGTGAGCTGGACTATGACGACTGTGAAGAAAACAAGTGTCAGAATGGAGGTCAGTGCATTGATGCCGTCAACGGATACACCTGCGTCTGTCCAGAGGGATACAGGTGAGGTGTACTTTCCAGCAGGAAGTCACACGTACTGTTACTGTTAAACTGTTACCATTAAACCAAATGGTTACGACAAACAGATCGGTGCAATGCATCTTAATTTTTCTGCATTACTGGCCTATGCTCATCTGAACATTTCTAACAGATTGTTTTTGTTCAATTACTTTTTCCAAACTGAAGTATCAACATTTGCTAGACTGTCCTGATTGAGTCTGTTTTCCAAAAAAATGCTTTCATCCCAATTACCCCCTGCTAACTGAGATTTATTTCAGGTGGTGTAGAAGGGGCTCCCCCTTGTGTCCATTGTCAGTTATTGCAACTGTAACAGTCTATCTATCTATCCATCTATCTATCTATCTATCTTGGGAATTCCTTATGGTAGCCTACTCTCAAATCTCAGGTGTCAAATAGTCCTCGAGAGCACTCATAAAAAGGAGTTTTAAGAGTCCTTGTTGACTGCTGCAGTACCACAATTTGACAAGAGAAACAAAACAAATGTGAAGATAACATGTTCACAGTGTTATTATTCTAGTTTCAAGCAAGTTTCAATTCTTAATTAATTTAATCTCCATCATCACACCTCAAAAGGCCTATTGCTTATGTGGTCCTACATGTACACAAGTTTCTCCTAAAGTTTTCCAGTCTTGGTTATTTGACATAAGACATTTCTGTCTGCTGTGTTTTATCTTTTTACACGTTTCGCTCACGAGTGGGTCTCTTCAGGAAAAACATGCATTTCCATGCACCAATCAAGATTGAGCACTATTTGAACCAAAAACTGATGACATGATGTGGGGCTATTACCTTCTGTTGTCCAACATGTGATCTAACCACACTGACACAGCATTGACAAAGCAGACAAGCTGAGTCTTTCAGTGTTAAATTATCAAAATAAATATCACTTTTTTTTGTTGAAAAAAATCTTCTTAATTCTTGATATTTTTCATTCTATTACGTCTTGGCTTTAAAGTTGTTGAGGACACTCTTAACTCTAAATAGAAGTACTTTAGTGTTCTCTGCATTATACATATTAGCTGTCCCTCATACTTACTATATCAGCAACAGACTTACAATCTGGGAGAAAACCATTTCAAGCATGCTATATTTAATGTGTGTGTATATGTGTGTGTGTGTGTGTGTGTGTGTGTGTGTGTGTGTGTGTGTTTGTATTTGTTGCAGTGGGTTGTTCTGCGAGTTCTCTCCCCCCATGGTCCTCCCTCGCACCAGCCCCTGTGACAATCATGAGTGCCTCAACGGGGCGCAGTGCGTTGTCATGGAAACAGACCCCCGCTGCCAGTGTCTCCAAGGCTATGAGGGCGAGCGCTGTGAGACACTAGTCAGTGTCAACTTTGTCAACCGCGAGTCCTACCTGCAGCTTCCCTCCGGTCTCATCTCACCACAGACCAACATCACCCTTCAGGTGCGCTCACTGTGTCATGAAATGGAAAGTAGAGTAAAGTAAACACAATAAGTACATTTATAGCATTACCATTTCATGCAGCTTTATACTTCTGCTTCTATTTCCCTCCACAACATTTATTTTACAGCTTTGTTTACTCATTACTTTTTGAGATTAATATATATATTTTTTTTTTAATATATGTGTATAGATATATATAAACATATACATATACATATATGTGTATGTATGTATGTATGTATGTATGTATGTATGTATGTATACAACTTTACAGTAGGCCTACTTAAAAACAACTCCACCTCTGTAACACTGAAATGCTGCTTGTGCAGAGATACGTCAGTAAAACCAATCTAAAAATATAATGTATAAATCACAGGGCCCAAGTACTTTTACTTTTCATACTTTAAGTACATCTTGCTGATAACATATTTATGAAATGATAATCTGCGTACTGTGAACCTACAAGGTGAATGTCACTGATGTCATATTGTTATTTGTAGCCACAGCAGGCACTTGTTTTTAGAGAAAAGGCTCTAAAAACTCACTGTACACTACCTGCTCACACACAATTAGTGACTAACTTTTACTTAGCAAAGGATTTGAATACATCTTCCACCACTGGCAATAAGTTCCCTTACATGCCCATCCCACTTTGTTTTCAGATTGCTACGGATGAGGACAGTGGCGTGTTGTTGTATAAAGGGGACAATGATCACATCGCCATGGAGCTGTACAGGGGACGCCTGCGGGTTAGCTACGACACTGGGTCCTACCCTCCTTCTGCTATATACAGGTACACACACATTTGAGCAGCAGCACCAGCAGAAATGTCCCACAGCACACTCACATGATGGATGACACAAATACTTAGACAAGCTCTCTCTCTCTCTCAGTGTGGAGACAGTGAATGATGGCAGTTTCCACGCTGTGGAGTTGGTAGCATCAGACCAGACGCTGTCTCTGTCCATCGATGGCGGGCCGCCCAAATCCATCAATTCCATCAACAAACAGTCCACACTCAACATAGATTCCCCACTTTACCTGGGAGGTAAGGACCCAAGCACAGTGTGTGTGTGTGTGTGTGTGTGTGTGTGTGTGTGTGTGTGTGTGTGTGTGTGTGCGTGTGTGTACACATGACACACATACTTCAGTCTTCTGCAGGTCAAAGAGGATTTTAAGCTCCCAGCTGTATAGACTGATGTATTAACCTGAAAATCTAAAAGGCTGTCATTGTGTATGAATGTACATTATTTGTACTCTATTTACTATGTGAAATATTTTCTAATTAATACATTATTTCTTGAATGATGAGCTCATTCACTTTGTCAGTATTATGTAACAAATGTATTGTGATGGTTACACGGTATTAGGCAACCTTCATGGGCTGTTGCACTCTTTGGATCACCTCTGAGGTTCCTCCAATGAACAAAGATTAAAAAAGTTTGTTTTCTATTAGAGCAAAGTCGCAAAAACACTTAAAACCAAAAGTAACCTTGATGTGTATTTTGATCCCCATTTGAAATTTGAAACCTACAAGAAATATCACCAGAAGTAGCTTTAATCATCTTAGAGTATTGGCAGCCATTTATTTGGAAAAGGAACTGAGAGACTAATGCATCCTTTTATCATTGGCTGCTGGCTTGATTACTGCAAGACTCTTTTTAGTGAAGTACCCAAAAAAAAAGATAAACAGCAGTTTAATTCAAAACACTGCAGCACATGTACTGACTGGGGCCAGAAAGAGAGCACACGTTTTTAATTTGTTTTACAAAAGGTTTCATGTTTCTGTGATTGGTTTTCAAATCTGTGCGTAAACCAGACTATATATCATACATGTTAGTTGTTTCCTTGGCCAGGGCAAGACCTATCAATGGACTTACTATAACTCATGAACAACAGTCATTGTTAAACTAAATCCTAAAACAGTTTTAGCTTTGCATTTAAATAGTATGACTAGTATGATCAGTTTTACCATTTACAGTACAGTTTTTCTCAGTAGCTTTGGTACATTTCTCGAATCATCTTCGACATTTGCAAAACAGTAAGTGCATTTCTCAAAACAATTCGTACAAACAGCAAAACACCATGGATTACCTGCAAAAGCCAGTCTCTTGTTCTGCTCTCAAAAGTAAATCTGTGTCAATGAACATGTCAGTGCCATCAGAATGACAAGTCCTTGTGTCATTGTGTACAGGTAAGACAGTCAAATTGCTTAGTCATGTTGTCAATATAACAGTGTACCCTGGAGGGATGTTCTGATGTAAACTATGGCTAAAGTTTTGAAGACAATTATTGTGAATTGTAAGTTACACCTTAGTGTATGTGGGAGGTTGATTGCAAGAGACTGGACAAGATTCACATTTACGCTTTTACTGTTTGTACTGTAATTTGTTGACAGACCATGTCATTGAGATACAGAAAGGAAAAGACAGCACTGCATAGCACAAAGAAAAAAACAAAAGTAGAAATGTGAACATAGGACAATCTCCTTAGAGAAAACTGTACTGGGTCTACTCCAAGCTCCTCACGAATGACCAAGCTTCTCACCCTATCTCTAAGGGAAAGCCCAGAGGAAGCTCATTTCGGCCGCTTGCACCCGCGATCTTGAACAAGTAGTTTTGAGAATTTTAATTCTGATCTGAGGAATGTACCAACGCGACTGAGAAAAACTGTAATTGTCTTAGATTTATCTCTCCCTTTTCTCTGACCTTTTATCACATCCAATCAAAATTTTCTTTGTGAAACACAGAGTACAATCTTTCAAAAAATTATATGCATTTTTGATATATACTTAGATATTTTACCTTTGCATTAATAATGCTCTGATGTTTCTAATCACTTCCAGGTATGCCAGAGCGTGCCTCACCCTCTGGAGGTCTGTCAGCCCTGCAGCAGGGCTCAGGCGGACGCAATGGCACCAGCTTCCACGGCTGCCTCCGTAACCTATATATCAATGGGAAGCTACAGGACCTGGGAGCTGGGCTGGGGCCCAGGGCTCCAAACTCTGGGACTGCACAGAGCACCACTAGACAGTGGCTGGGCCACGGGGTGGAGCCAGGCTGCCAGCCCTGCCAGAAAGGTGCCTGCGTCCAGGGGGATTGCCACCCAACAGGGCACCGTGGCTTCACCTGCACCTGCCACCCGGGCTGGACAGGAACACTGTGTGACCAGCAAGTCAACAACCCCTGTGATGGCAACAAGTGAGTTTTTGACACAAGTAGTAGTAGTAGTAGTAGTTTTTATGTACAGTCCTGCTCACCATTATTGGCACCCATGAAGTTTAAGTACATAATGTGGAATATCCTCTTATTTTCTATAGAGAACTCGTGTTTGATACAAAAGAGCAAATGATAAACAACAATTTAAAACAATAAACAAAGGGAGGAACGTAAAGCCTGCTGTGTCACTGGTATTGGCACCCTTTGCTGTAAACCAGTATAGAAACACATTATGACTCACCTGTGGTAAATCACAAATGAGAATCACCTGTGATAAATTGTCTGTGCCCATGTAACATGAATTAGCCAATGAATGATGACTTCCATGTTTTAAAAAGCCATCTGTCATCCCATGTTCCTTTGTCACAATGGTGAAGACAAAGGAGCTGTCTGAGGACATCAGAAGTGTGATTATTAGCAAATACAAGACCTCCAAAGGGTATAAGGCCATCTCCAAAGACCTTGGTATCCTTGTTTCAACAGTGCGTAAAGTTAAAGTTTGCCAAGCATGGAACTGTCAAGAACCTCCCTGGACGTGGGAGGAAGAGAAAAATGTATGAGACCAAACAGGGCTTTATGGGCGAAGGCCAAGGAAGACACCATTGCTGAGGAAAAGACATAAAAAGGAACGACTAATCTTTGCCAAAGAGTACCTGGACAAACCACAATCCTTCTGACAAAATGTTCTGTGGACAGATGAAACAAAAATAGAGCTTTTTGGCAATGCACACCAACAGTTTGTTTACAGACGGCGCAATGAAGCCTACACGGAAAAGAACACCCTACCAACAGTAAAGCATGGTGGAGGACTGCTGGAAGCCTTGACCATATCACAGGAATCATGAAATCAGAGAATTATCAAAAGTTTTAGAGCGAAATGTCCTACCCAGTGTGAGAAAACTTGGTTTGAGGTGAAGATCATGGGTCCTCCAGCAAGACAAAGACCCAAAGCAAACATCCAAAAGCATGCAGGAATGGTTGAAAAGTAAAAGATTGACTGTTTAAAATGGCCAGCAATGAGTCCTGATCTCAATCTGATTGAAAATCTTTGGAATGAGCTGAAATCTGGCATTGGAAACTTACAAACGTTCAAGAGCTTGAACAATTTGCAAAGGAAGAAGTGGGAGAAAATACCAGCTGAGGAGTGCAAGAAGCTTATAGATGGCTACAAGAAACGTTTGGAGGCTGTCATCACTGCCAAAGGGTGTGCAACCAAATACTAAAGAGGGGTGCCATTATTGCTGCACATGCAGTTTTTTCCTGTTTCTTCTTTGAAATTACAATATGTAAATTGAAAAAACTATTTTCTTTGTAAAATTACTTTGAACCTCCAATTAAAAGATCCTGATGATATAAATTTGGTACATTTCCATTTATTTCTGAAGATATTGTACAGGTTATGCAAAAAATGTAGGGATGCCAATAATGGTGAGCAGGAATGTAAATGTGTTTGTGATGGAGTGATGCATCTGCCCACATCTTTATCTTTCCTGTCATTCCTTCCTCCATCCTCAGGTGTATTCATGGCACCTGCCTTCCAATCAACTCCTACTCGTACTCCTGTCGCTGCCAGCCTGGTTTTGCCGGCGTACTTTGTGATGAGCAGGACCAAGACGCAGCTAACCCCTGCAGTCTGTCTCGCTGCAAACATGGCAAATGTAGAGTATCGGGCCTGGGCAAAGCGTACTGCGAGTGTAACAGTGGATATACAGGGGAGGCATGCGATAGAGGTGAGAAAAACAAAACATAAAACCGTGTTCGGGGGGGAGGTGAGGGGGCATGTTGGGTGTGTCTGCATGTGCTACATATTATCTCTGTGTACAGTAAACCAACTTCTTACAAATCTCTACAAATAATACTTTAAGCACTTTTCAAGCTTTTCAATCGAAACTATTTCTTTTAACAGAACCTCTTCTAAGCTTCTGCTGCTTCTGTTACTTGTAAATTCTCATGAGAAGCCGGTCCTTAGTGTGTGCACATCTAACAGTGTTAATGTTTCTGCATTAACGCTTCTAACCCAATGCTTTTTCAACTCAGCACCTCCTGAGCTTCCTCTTAATCCCACGCGGGGGGTAACTCAGGTGAGACTGCCTGGTCAGATCTAACTGTCTGCCTCTTTTTCTGACTTTCTTCCCTGTTCCTACTGCAACCCATAGTGCGTCTACCCACTGCCTATGCTTCATTTCATCTAACATGTATTTTTCATCTTTCAAATTATGCACTGCAAAAATCCCAATTCAATGAAGTCATAATGTATTATTTTATGATGCTTAAGTTTTATTTTTTTTCTCATCCAAGAAAATCTTATTAATCTTTGTTGATGTTACAGTATTAAACTTGTTATTGTTGTTCTTATTCAATCTATTACAACCTATTTTTCCGCTAAAGCTGACAAGAAATGAGAATGAATAGCATTGTGTATTATGCATGACAGGTAAATTTAGGAGTAAATAAGACTTCTTTATCTAAGACATAATTAATGTTATTGTAAATAATCTTCATCTTGAATATCTAAAGTTTTAATGCAACTGTTCTTTAATAGTTTTAAGTCAGTTTTTGTTGCAGCATTTATTGTAGTTTCAAGAAGTCCTTTTTGCTTAGCTCCTTGGCATACTTTTTATTATAGTGAATTTCTCTGCATTATACAATATTTTCTTTGTTTGTTTAAGGGTATTTTTGCAGTGTGTCATCTGTTATGGTGTCTATTTGCCTCCTCGTGTTTTCTCTACAGTCCACAGATCTGTTGACTTACTTAGTCTCATTCTCACCATTAAGATCACTTTTGTCATCATGTCTTTGCCGCTTCAAAACAACAGTAAAAGCAAGCAAGCAATAAAAGGATAACCTGTAACCCTCGTGTTTACTCATCCTCCCCGCAGAGGTGGCCTGCCGAGGGGAACGGGTCCGAGACGTCTACCAAAGACAGCAAGGCTACGCGGCGTGCCAAACCCAGGAGAAGGTCTCCCGTCTAGAGTGTCGGGGCAGCTGCCCGGGGGGAGCAGAAGGACAGGGCACCTGCTGCACCCCCCTGCGCAGCAAACGCAGGAAATACACCTTCCAGTGCACTGACGGCTCCTCCTTTGTCCAGGAAGTGGAGAAAGTGGTCAAGTGCGGCTGTACAAAGTGTTCCTCATAAAAATGTTAAAAAATCAAATTAAAAAAGAGACAACACCCTCAGCAGATTTTCTCCTCTCCAGATATGTTTTGTGTTCCTGCCCGCCTTACTTGATCCCTGAATTCCCTTGTCCAAGACCCCGATTCCTCCTGAGAAAACCCTCCACCCTCACCCTCCACAGTCCTCCCCCCACCAACCCTGTTTTTTTTAAAAACCTTGAAAAAAAAGTTTTAAAAAAGTAAAAAAAAAAACAAAAAAAAAAACAAGAGAAACAACTAAAAAAGAGTTTCTTTCCTTGTCAGTGCTGGACTGATGATTGATGCTTCCTCGGTGGGGATGTTGAATTGTATTGTAAAGTACAAAAACAGACTTATTTTTTATTATGAAGTGGAGAAAAAGACAAAAAAAAACAAACAAACACAAGAGTTGACTTTTTCCTTACATCTACTTCTTTTTGTTGGTCATGATGACTCCATTGGTGTGCCACTGTCTCTTCCCTGGAGGACTGAACGGTAACTGACAGCCAACTGCTTCCTGCTTCCTGTCTGTGAGTTGTGTGATTTATAGGAGTAACCTTAACTGGTGTAGTACCACAGACTCACCACTAGGAGAGCTGTATTATGGCATGGGAGAGTGCAGGCAGTGATAACACCCCCCTCCCCCTCCCCCACTACAACACAAGAAACCACCATTGTAGTGTGCAGCCCCTCTTAACAGACCTCCTGAACCCTCTGAGACTGTGCGCACAATCCTACACACAGCTGTGATCAAACTTGTGGTATTTTATACAGCTACTGAACAACATACACACACACATACAAATGCTCTCACCTGTAGAAGAGTTATATGTTACCTGCCAGGTTAAATACACTACTCTCTGTTTATCCACCCCCAGTCATGGATGACAAGTATTTATTGTATCATAAATACCTGTACTTATTCAGTAGATCCCCCATGTATCAATCTGATTCTTTTAATATATATTAATTTATATTTGTCCTTATTTTTGTATTAAAAAGACATAATCTGTCAAGATAGCTGAACTAACAAAATTGTGTCCTTTATTTTGGTTGAAGAGAAGTTGTTTTTTTGATCACTGAAACTATTGTGCTTGCCAGAGACCTTAGTTACATTTTAATCTGCAAATGTGACGTGAAGACATTGTATATTTTTGTCGCGTTTCCTGAGAGTTTGTACTGTGCCATTACCAGAAGGTCTTTATATTAGAGTATAAATGTATAGATAATTTCCCTACATATGTCTTTCACACACAGATCTTGTGAGTAGCATTGACCCTAGAGGATCCTTAGAACTGTTTTTACCTTTTTAACAAATTTATGCTTAAAGAATACTGTGACTTTTTCTAAATGAAACTACTTTGTTAGCCCCCTGGTCTCCAATGTTAACATGTTGCTGCTAAGTTTTTGTACCGTAGACTTGGATCCTGATCTGTATGTTATATAGAAGAACTTCCTGCTCCTACTGTACAGGGGCGTCTTGTGTAACAGATAAATATGTCCCCCACCTCTACACACGTGCATTGTGCTTTATATCCCCCCTCCCTCTTCTCCATCCCCAGACTAATGTCAGTTTCCTGACTGATGTTTGTTTATTAAACACAATATTTACCTCACACTTCTCACCTTTGCCTTTTTTGTCACACAAAAAGAAGTTCAGTTAACTAGTTAATAATTTAACCATTGAAAAAAACACTGTAAAGTCCATTCTCAGTGTATGTGAACTGGAGGCGTAAAGCTCCCACCTCATACTCTTGTTGAATACTGGACTGGATCCAAACTGGCTGTGATGTAACAAATCATAGGTACACGTCTTAGACTCAAATTTTCAGTGAGCACAGACAAAACTTTTCACTTTCAGCAGATGAAAGTGAAAACAGCCTTTGAGTGTCAAACTCAACATCCAACTTGAGTAACAATAAGAAAAGCACATTTTTGAATATAGGGGAATTAAAGATATTGTACATAAAATGAAGAATATACCAGGGACTGTGCAATATTCGTTTTCATTCTCACCTTTACCTCTTTTCATCCCTTCTCTGTCTCTAATTAAACATCTTTTGTATCTGACATTTATATTGCTCTTCCCCAATGATCCTCCCATTTTTGGAGTGCGCAAATAAACACAAATGTATAAAAAGTTTTTATACAGTCCAGCTATATTAAAAGATAAGTTCCATAATTTTCTTTATGAGTCCCATGAACACGAAACAACAATGAATTAAACTTCTACAGTTGTCCAAAACTATTAAAAACACATCACTATGACCCATCATTGCACTGGCTGAGTTTCTTCCTTACAATAAACATAAGTATTGTAGTTTACTCTAATCAGCCATAACTACATGCTTAATATTGTGTAGGTGCCCCTTGTGCCACCAAAACAGCTCTGACCTGTCGATGCATGGAGTCTGAAAGACCGTTGAACGTGTCGTCTGGTATCTTGCACCAAGGCAACAGATCCTTTAAGTCCTCTAAATTGCGAGGTGGGATCTACCGGTACATGGATCTGATTATTTGTTTTTCCAGCACATCCCACACATGCTCAATCAGATTGAGCTCTTGGGAAATTGGATGGGCTGTGCAACAATTTGCACTCTTTGTCATGTTCCTCAAACCATTCCTGAAGATTTTTTGCATTATCCTGCTGAAAAAGGCCACTGCCATCAGGGAATACCATTGCCATTAAGGGGTTAACTTGAACTGCAACAATGTTTAGGTAGGTTGTACATGTCAAAGTAACATCCACATGACTGCCAGGACCCAAGGTTTCCCAGCAGAACATTGCTCAGAGTATCACACCACCTCTGTCAGCTGGCCTTCATAGTGTATCCTGGTGTTATCTCTTCCCCAGGTAAACAATGTACATGCAACCAGCTGCCCACATGATCCAAAAGAAAACATAATACATCAGACCAGGCCACCTTCTGCCATTGCTCCATGGTTCAGTTCTAATGCTCACTTGCCCAGTGTAGGTGCTTTCAGTGCTAGACAGTGTTCAGAATGGGCACTCCAACCAGTCTGCAGCTATGCAGTCTGGTACCCACCTGTCTATTATACCCAGCATTAACTTTTTCAGCTCTTCTGAGGTATCAGACCAGATGGGTGAGCCTTCCCTTCTCACAAGCATCAATGAGCCTTGGGTGTTCATCACCCTATCCCAGGTTCATTGGTTGTCCGGCCTTGGACCACTCTTGATAGGAACTGAGCACTGCACACTGGGAAAACCTGACAAGAGACCTGCCATTTTAAAGATGCTCTGACCCAGTCATCTACCCATCACATTTTGGCCCTTGTCGCATTCACTCAAACCCTTAAGCTTGTCCACATTTCCTGCTTACAACACATCAACATCACTTGCTGCCTAATGTAACCCATGTGCCTCTCTCCTCTATCCTTCCTTTCTCTCCTCTCAACCCCAACCGGTCGAGGCAGATGTCCGCCCACTTCTGAGTCTGGTTCTGCCTGAGGTTTCTTCCTGTTAAAAGGGAGTTTTTTCTCGCCACTGTTGCTCATGTGGGAATGTTGGGTCTCTTTAAAGTTAAAACCTGAAGAGTTTGGTTTAGAACCTGCTCTATGTGTAAAGTGCCTTGAGATAACTTTGTTGTGATTTGGCGCTATACAAATAAAGATTGATTGATTGATTGATAACCCACCCTTTGACAGGTGCCATTTCAACAAGATAATGCCATTCAATGCTATTCACTTTGTCTGTCAATAGTTTTAATGTTTTGGCTGATTGATGTATTTTCAGTAACATACACAGCCCTGCTATTGTAAATACTTGCTAAAAAATCCATCCAATAGTTATATTGTTGATATTTCACTCTGGACTGTAGTGAGAAGGTCCCTTCAGAAGAAACAACAGCATCAGTCATTATTGCAAATGCCTAACAATTACATATTTTAACATTCACGCCCTGTAGCAGCCATATGAGTTATTGAATAATGCCGGGAGTAAATGCAGCACTAGTTTGATATTGTTATAGAATTAACTAAAGATGAGTTCATTTGTATAGAATACCTTAATCCATAGATCCTCGAGTCAGATGAAGAAAACAACCCTCTGGAAAAATGGAAGAAACCTTTGAAAGAGCAACAGCGGAATCTCTCTTCCAGGATGGAAAGACGCAGTCACTATTGTACACACAATAGCAACTGCGACAGATTGATATATATCCTGATTGGCTGACCCTGATTCAACTTCTATGTGCTGCCAAAAACAGATAGGACCTGAGAGGCATAACCTCCATCATCATGGATACCTAGAAAGAGGGCAAATTCTACATACACACACAATGTGTATACAATGTGTATGTGTCACTGTTATAGAGCTACGAAGTCTGCAGAGGGACGAGGTTAGGGCGGATGGATAGGTCATCTAAATGCAGAGAGACTTCTTTTGATCCATGATCATTCCCTAACCTTAATCAAGTTTGTGGCAAAACCAACCCAACCTACAATAATGTATTTTATTGTTTAATTTGGATGATTTGTTGAAATGATGAACCATTAGACCAACATAACCATCAGTTCTCAAAATCTTCTAACAAGCAAAATTTTATATTTATTTGAATATGAAGTTCAATTATCTGATTTGTTGGTGTGTGGCTTCATTTCAAATTACATTCAGTACCAGTATCAGCAGTACCAGGTCTGTTTTGTGTGTGTGTGCAAGATTACAATACAGACACAGATTTATTTTATCCATGTTAAAAATTAAATTTTCAGACAGCTATGATGTAGTTTGGCCATCAGCGGTAGAAGAGTAAAACAGCCGCCTCAGTCATCTCTTTGGAGGCGCTCCAACCCTGTGAATATCCCAGTCTGTCATAGTCAAATGAGGGGAAGTCCCCACACTGATGAGGGGGGAGTTGAGGGAAGTATCCACCTCCTCCTATGCAGTACTGGAGACAGAAACAAACAATATGGATGCACTGTATAACATTACACATACATTATATAATGCAGAAATGCAATGATGGATTCAGACCCACATGTTCAGTGTTGCATCCAGTTGGTTTAACCCCAGAGCAGATAGCCATGGCTGCACGTTCATTGTTTATTGCTCTGAAGGAGATGAAACCTGCTTCAAACTCCCCTTTCATAAAACAGAAAAGAAACTGAATTTAAAAGGCTACTTTGTGAAACACAGAAACCATTTCTGATAATTGTCAGACTTGTTTTAGCTACAATTTTATAATTCAAGGTTCACCATCAACCAAGATTTACTTATATTAAAAAAAGGTAAAATACTTACTGCTCACTGCTCCAAGCACAAAACTCTTCTTTAAATCATAATTGTTATTTTTTACATTTCTTTGTGAGAATCAAACAAAATAGATTTAAAGTTTTAATCAGGGAAGTTATATTTTAGGCTAATCACTTCCTGTCTACAGTCCCATAAACTGTTATTAGTGGTATCAACCTTCTCATCTCACTCTCAACAAGAAAGCAAGCATGTTTTCCAAAAATTTTCCTTTGATGAATACAATTAATGAAATGAAATGTTGGAAAATTTAATTATATATGAATGGTTCCAAGGTTTTACAAATGTGTTACTTTAGCCCCCCAATTTAAAATGTACTGTTATTATGATTATTATTATTCAAATGTTTGTGTCTCAAGAGTTTACTTGTACTGCCTCTGAAAACCATCCTCTGAAATAGCTAACAAAATGGCAACTGGTGGAAGATTTAAAATGCACGATTTGTGTTCCCTAATTCTACTTAGTCACTTTTTTCCTAAAATATTTGTCTCCCATAAATAACTTTAACAACAATTGATAAATAATAATGATGGTGAAATAGCTTCATTCTTTACAGATAAGCTCCTTACTTCTTGGGTTGGGTCCATATAAGTTTCTGGTGGACTCTCTGTCTCCATGATCATACACAATGGGAATAGCTGGCCCTCTGTTGCTGCACGAGCCAATGTTGTATCTCACTGGATATTGCTAAAACAAAAGCATGTTATAAAGAGAAAGAAGTTCCTGTAGTCCAACATTACTTTACAATTGCTTCCTTGCTGACCAAGTTACCGTGAAGAGCTTAAAGAGGTTCCCCCCGTACAGACGAAGGAAGCGGTTGTTAGTGTGGTAGCGGAGGATGGCTGCCAGGCTCCAGTGCTCCAGTGGGAAGGTGTTGGGAACGTGCCACACAGACATGTCTTCTGCTACTATATCATAGTAACCTGGATTCTGTGAAAATGCAATACTATTATCACAACTCTAATTGTGCTTTGGATCATATTTCAGTTTTTAAATGAGGAAATGACAGACAGTGCTCATTGTTACATCTTGAGACTTGCTGTACCTCTGAGAGTGAACAGACACTAACCGGGCACAGTAGAAAACACTTCTGACCAACTATCTGACCAACTAGTGACTAATGAGTCATGAAAACTGGGTCCATGTGTCTCTTAGGTAAAGTAGATTATCTGGCTTGCAGACAGTGCAGTTAAGCACCAATGGCGGCATATAGCAACTCTGCTTTCACTTTTCATTGCAAATAATGTTGTGTGCTGTGTGTCTGTGCCAGTACCTTAAAATCATCTGAAGTGGCGCTCTCTGCTGTTCCAAAGGTGTTTCTATTGGACCAGTTCCCATCTCCATCTGGCATGTTAGCATTGTTGCCCTGTTGGCTGGACCAGCGGTCGCCCACTGTGCATTTTCCATAAACGCTGTTCTCATGGACACTTGCCACCAGAGTCCAGCCGCCTCCCGCAGTAGTCATATCACAGAAAGTCTGATAGACCATGCCGTTAGCAGTTGTCAGGTAGTACAACCCATCTGAAAATATTATAATAAAGGTTGAAATAAAGGTCCTCTGCTTTGATTTATGTAAGATATAAACCCAAATACTAAATCAAAATATTAAATATAAATATAAATCTTAAATATAAATCCCATCGGGGGGGGGGGCTAGTGTGCAGTGATGGAGTAGACGTGTTTTGCCGGAGCTCCGTGTTGTCTCCTCCACTCCTTTAAAATTAACACTGCATCTGGATTTTATTTTCACTTTTCTGCCGTCTGACTTGTCCTGCAACCTATCAGTTCCTGTTTGGCATCATGAAACCGAAGAAGGACGAAAGCCAAAGCCAAAAAACAGCGTCTCAGACTACCACACATACTGCTAGCAACGAGGCTATCCTACCTGCCATCACTAATCATGGACTTGAGCTAGCCAAAGTTTCGAAACTCGTGGATGATTTGAAGAAGTCAATGGAGGGGTGCCTCAACTCAATTGAAGCATGCCTGTGTCCAGCTAAGCTGTGTGTTCCAATCATCATCATCAAAAGCAATCTCTTTCCCATACTGCTTTTAGTCCTCTGGTGTTTACACTGTATTTGCATTATATTACTATGCTATTCAGATAGGTATAAATTGAGCTTGCTGTGTGTGACAAGACACAGTGTTTTTTTAATTGTTCATCTATATCTGATGGTAAGGCGGGTTGTGACTCATAAGCAGTCTCTAAGTTAGAAGTATCTCCACCAATCATTCCTCTGTAAATTAAATTGTTCCCTCAGAGTCTCAAAAGATTTCAAGACGTTTCCTTGGTAGAGACCCCCAATGCTATTACCGCCCCTGTTGTGCCAGTCTTTCCAGTAAAATGGCTTCCCCTCTATCCTCAATAAAGGGTTGTTCCAGAGAGATGCAGAATTAGTTAAGATGGCAGAGGATTTCTCTCTTTTGTGTATATTATGCCATATGGTTTTAGTATGCAACATAATTGGGTTGTCTATCTGGGAGCCCTGGCTTAGGTAGTCGGCTGCATTAAATGGCTTTTCAACTCCTGCTCTATCTGAACCCACAGTGGTCTATTGTTACTTTTTTTTTATTGTTACTGAAAAGCCTCTTGATAAAATTGCATGTTGGGGAGCCTAAGACCCCCATTTACGCGCCTATCTGTAATCTGCCAAGTCTCATTCTAGCTCTTTTCCCTACCCATATAAATTCTGAGAACATCTTATTGATAGACTTAAAAATACTTATAGGGATGCTTAGAGGGAGCATACATAGGGGGTAGATCAACATCGGGGCGACCACCATTTTTATAACTTGGACACAGCCCCACAAGGAGATTAAAAGCTTATCCCAGCCCTTGAAAAGAAGCTGTATCTTCTGCAACAAGGGGTCAAAATTATCCTTAATCATGTTAACCAGTCCAGAGTTAAGTAGAATGCCCAGATATTTCATATTTTGTGGATCCATTGGAATCTCCATTCCTGAATATCTTTTTTTTACAATGTTTTGATAGAGGCATTACCTCCAATTTGCTCCAATTCACCTTATATCCCAAGATTTCAGAGAATTTGTTGACAGTATTAAGTAGTGGGGGAATAGGTTCTTGGGGGTGTGATATTAGGACCAATATGTCGTCAGCAAAAATTAGGAATTTGTGTTCCTGATGCCCCAATCTCACTCCTTTTATAGCCTTATGACCTCTAATTGTCTCCACCAATGGTTCGAGGGCTATGATGAACGAGAGGGTGCGAGAGGGAGCAGCCCTGTTTCGTCCCCCTGCTGACCTGAAAAGGGACTGACCTCAGACCATTGGTAGTCACCATCGAGTTGGGATGTTTAGTTTGATAATGTCCCGGAACTAATTATCAAAGTCGAATGTTTAAAGAGTGTAGTTCAAATAGTCCCAACCAACTCGGTCGAACGCCTTTTCAGCATCAAGGGACAGGGTCGCAACTGAGATTGGAAGATTGGCATTCCACATTATATGTAAAAGACGTCTAAGGTTATCGGATGATTAGCGACAAATCCTACTTGGTCCGGGTGAATAATTGATTTTATAATGCAGTTGACTCTTATCGGCAATAATTTCATGAGCAATTTTTCATCACAGCACAGAAGTGAAATGGGGCGGTAGCTCCCGCATTCCTGTGGGTCTTTCCCCTTTTTCAGAATTACTTAAATAACCGCCTCAGTCATTGAAAGTGGGAGCTCGTTTCCCTGAATGGCTACTGTAAAGGTCTTGAGTAGTTCAGGGGCGAGTAGTTCAGGTGCGAGTTGTTCAGCGAACGCTTTATAAAATGTGCATTGTATTCCATTGATACCCAGGGTTTTGCAGTTTGGTAATGTCTTAATTGTGTCCTGTAGTTCTTTAATTGTTATTGGTTGGTCCAGCCATTGCATGTCCTCTTCAGACATTTTAGGTAAATTCAAATACTCAAAAAAAAATTCCTCGACTCTTCCTTCTACATTACAACAAGCCCCTGGCTGAATGACATGGTCTCCTGTCTATACCTTGAAGAAATACGGAAAACCTTGTCTAATTCCTACCCCAAGTTTCTTTAGGTCTGGGGACCCTTTATTGACCATATTAGGAATGAGAAGTGTCTCACTGGGACCTAATTCAATTGGACTATGCTGTATTGCATTGTATTGTAATGTGCTGTCATCCACTTGGTTAAGTTTTTTTCCTGACCTTCCTTAATTTTCCTTTGCAAAGTACTGCATTGATAAATTTCTCCTGCAGATAATGCCAGCTTACCTTCATGTGCATTATATCGGTCCCTGATCTCTTTACAGCTCCTTGCAACATAACTGGATCTGTTCCTCAGTTTCTCCAAATGTTCAAAGTTGGTCCTGGTGAGGTTCTGGGTCGTCTTGACATCTCTGATGGTGTTTGAGTGGGTGAGCTCCTCATTTACTGAAAATTAGTTGGACGAAGTTAGATAACATTGGTGTACTGTTGCAAAGCACAGTGCATGAGCATATGTAGGAAATATCATGCGTGTATTTACCTAGTGCTGCAAAGGATTCATGCTCCACTGACACCAAAACCACCAACAGCAAAAGAATATGATATAACATGTCTGTGGGAAAAACATAATAATACATTAGACATAAACATCAAAGAACCTCTTTTGTAGCTGTTAGAGTATATTATTCATTGTAGGAAATCCTCTTCCAGTACCAACACTCCTTTGTATTTTCATGTAGCTCTATATTCAGCACAGAAGTCAGGCTTACTGTTGCAATCTGAAATTGAAGTCTCTGAGAGTGCTGGCTGAGCTTTTATCCTTTATGGACAGAAAACACACCACGGCTGGTGGGTGTTTATTAGTAATTTATTAACATTTACAACTGCAGGTAACTGAGTAACTTGTGCACATGACTGAGTGCTTCTTTAGGGTAGCAATATAGTTAAAAATGTTCTTAACTTAACTCTAAACTAAGTTACTGTAATAAGTCACCATGTAGGTATGTATATACAATCATGTTTAAATAAAAAACAGGCAAGAGAAACAGAAAGAAGGAATTTTGTACTAAAAGGACAAACTTTGTAAGATATCCACTTGGTCTGGCCTAACTCAATTTATTTATTCATTTCAATTATTATTATTTTTTGTCCTGAAAAACTGTGAACCTATCCTTTAAATAACTAAAATGAAAATCAAAGTTTCACACTGATGGAGGATTTCCCGCAATCTGGCAACATTTGATCCTAGTAATGACTTATAATTTAACCTAATTACATTAGTAAATCCATTATTGTAATTAAAGCTTCTGAACCCATAGAAATTGTTCCATGCTAACAAAAAATCAAACATATCGACCAAAATTTAGAAATTTTCAATTTCCAGAGTACCATTCTCCCAATATTAAATATTGTCTTTATGTAATATCCTTTCCACTTTTACATTCATGTATGTTTTGCTGAGATATTTTTTTTAAAAAAAGGACAAGTTTCAGAACCAGCATCAAGTTTTTGAAGCATCTATTTCTGAACTGTGTTGGTAGCAGTAAGATGTGATGTGGTCAATGCTCAATCATACTTTACTTCACAACAACTGTATGTCCTTTCTTTAATCTCGGTTGACGTCACTTGGCTCAAAGTGCGAAATGTTTAATATTTAATCAGTGTTTGTTAGATTATAATAATACACCACTCAGACCACGGAAAACATAATGATCTTATTTAGTTGTTTTCACTAAACTTCCTTTTCCTCTGAAATTTATGAGTTACTGACTGCAATAAATTGTCCACATAAAGCTTAGCAATAAAGAAGATATCTTCATGCTTCACCATTTATTTATTCACTCTTTCTGTGACGGAGGGCCTTCATGCTTTCAGTTAAAACAACCACAACCCCTGTTAGCCAATTGCTCTTAAAAGATACAGATACAGCATCTATGGGTCCTTCCACTGGATCACAGTCCTGCTCCCCATCTCATTCATGCAGATCTTCAGCCACTGCTATCACCTCTGATTAGCTCAGACTGTCATATTCTCATATTAACTTCAGATAAACTTTGGTGTGCATGTTTGCACAGATCAAGGACTGTGAATATTTTCCACAATCACTTACAATGAAATCAGTTTAGGGGTTATTGGAGTAAGAAAACACCAGTTTCAGTGTTTATATGGACATTTGGATATTGTTTTAAAGCAGACTTGAAACATTGTGAACCTCTTGTTTAATACATATGACTGTTTTACTGTAGTATAATGTCTGTTCTGTCTGGAGATCACACAAGCAGAATCACTGGGTCTGTTACATGAGATTACATGGTGTGGAAAATTACATGGTAGGAACACAATACAGGCTCAAAGTGATGACATCATTACAATGACTAAAATCTAAAACAAAGAGGTAATACATGTTTCTATTTGTAATTTGTTTGTGAATAATTTACAGTAGTTTTAAATTATGAAAGGCCGTGTTTATTGTGACATTGGCAAAAAAAAAATCTAATCTTACATCCAATCCCTTTTTGCTTTTTCTTCATTATAACTGTATTTATATACAGTATACATTTATTCTTGCTGTCTGTCCTCATTAGCTGTCCTGTGACCCTCTGATGTAAATCCTGTCCTGCTTTGAAGAACGTCCAGGCCTGACATTGTTTGTCAAATGACAGGAGTGTTAGGACATGTTATTGATGCATCTATTTCTGAGCTGTGCTGATAGCAGTAAGATGTGATGTGGTCAATGCTCAATCATACTCTCTTGGTTCAAAGTGCAAAATATTTAATGTTTAATCAATGTTTGTTAGATTATAATAATCTAATCTTATTGTGTTATCTTATTTTGTTGCTTTCATTAAACTTCCTTTTTCCCTATAATTTATGGCTTATTGACTGCAATAAATGGCTCTTGTTGTTGCTGACAAACTTTTATAACTGTCTCTTTAACCCTCCTCTGTGGGTCCTTCCACTGAGCTCATCAGAGTCCTGCTCCACATCTCATCCATGCAGACCTTCAGCCAGTGGTCTCACCTCTTCACAACCACCACTAGTGTCTCAGGGGGATGTTCCTGTACAGATATCTCCCTGAAAACCATGATGTCTAATCACCAAAAACTTCTCACAAACTTCTCCTCAAATATCTCTATTGTCTACACTATACGTCAAATAAATTGAATTACTCTCTAAGTGTCTCCTTCAGTTGAGTCTCTCCTAATTGAAATGAACTGTAGGTGCAAGGGTTACTGATAACAACAATATGTGTTACTGGTACTACTTTGTGTTGTGTATCAAAACAAATGTGACTAACACATATAAGGATATTGTTGTAAAAAGCCAAGTCCTCACTCCTTTTCTATTTCCTAGACATGGATCCACCCATTTTCACCTGAACTCACCCTCAACTGATTGCCTGCTACTCTTGATATCTTCCCCCTTTCCATTGCTCTGTTTGGCAGCAGGCCTGAGCACATGTGAGGACTTTATTCTTAATTGATGTGGGTCATTCTGTCTTTATATTGCTGCAGTTAAATGGTTTAGGATTCATGCTTGAATGTGGCTAGATACTTAACCAATGTTGTATGCTGGATGTATGTTTACTTATTGGTAAATATTGTTTTGGTCACTTTGATGATAGTACAGACTGATGGTTGTGTGTCAGTGGTAAGTGAGCATGATTTATTAGCTTGGATTCTTAAGCAGATGTGAATCCTTAGAACTGATTGACAAGTAGTAGTAATAGAAGTAGTAGTAGAAATATACTTCTCTAAACTTTTAACACACTTGTATTGCTAAAAGTATAATTTAAGTATAGAAAAATATTAATATTTTTCACTTTGGATTAAATCTATTGCTTCTCACTTTTTAAAGAATCCAGAATATATGAACATGCAAATATTTTAAGATATTTTTTAACAAGTTGAATTACTGGTCATAAGACATTTCCTACTTCACTATGTCCATTCTCAGTGTATGTGAACAGGAGTCTTAAGTGAAACAAAGTGACTAAATCATTACAATAACCTAAAATTAATTCAAAGAGGTAATAGTTGTATTTACTGCCCCACATCAATGCCTCACTGATAATGAATCAGTTCTCTGCAGCACAGAAAGACCTAAGGTCTCTTATGTTGTGTCAATATTGATGACAAATTTTGCTCTTTGACCAGGAAACTCTAAGTAACACAGGTGTCACTGATTCATTCTTTATGATTCTTGTTTAATTTATAACAATATTATTTTTATTTCTCATAAATTGCACAAATACAAGTTTTGTGTTATTCTACTGAACTCAGTGAATGCAATGTCTGCTTCCCACCACTAGATTTCACTGTTCTCTTGAATTTATTATTTTCTGACTAGTACAAACATTGACTTCTGTGTGAGTGTGTGTGAGTCTGATCTATTTTTAGATGCTTGAAGCACACTGTAAGAGTTGGTGGCAGCTTCTCTGACGCTCACACTAATAATTCAACTTCTTCACAAGAAGTTGAAGTGGGTGTAGGGCCAGCTCTACACCCACAGCTGCACAGACTGCTGATCTCCTCTGGAAATATTTACTTCTTATTAATAAAGTATTGTGCTAAATAACTGTGTCTTCTCACGTCACTCCTATAGCTTCCTTTAATTATTTTGTCCATATTTCACACTAAATTCCTCAAGTGCTTCTGCCTTTTTTTATTCATAGTTTATGGTTCACTTTCTCTCCTTCCTACCCCTCCTAAAGACTTTCTCAGTCTTTACTGGTTCACTCATCTTATCTGACCTAATTCATTTTTCTGCCGGAAACATTCAGATTCATTGACTTGAATTTACAAACTCATGAATAAAACACACACAGTGTTCAGTTCTCAGACTAGGTCTGAGCATTCATGAACATAGAAGATATAAAGGAATGGACAATTTATGTGAGAGTTTTGTGCTTATAGACGATCGTAAGCCCGGACTAAATCTGTGTTAGATGTGTTCTTCATATATCTGTAATAATGCTGAGACCAGGAGCCTCTCCCTTTGGAGTAGGAAACAATGCAACAACCTGATCCGATGTCCCCAAAGGGACCAAAGGGCATTATAAGGTATTTCGGACAGAAACGTAGATAAAAATGCACATTTTCACTCATTAAGATATATATTATATGTCTATGCTGTCTATGGTGTTATGTTGTGGAAATCATCTATTGTATTTGTTCAGTCAGATTATGGTCACAAGACTAAATTCTATCATTTTATTATTGTCAATGAATCCCATGAAAATAATACATTAATAAGGTCCATTGTTGGATTTCTTTATTACAATAAACATAAGCAATGTTCTTTATTTTCAGTAAATCTTACATAAACAGTCCTGCTGCTGTAAATACATGCTATTAATCAATTCAATTGTTATATTATGGAGATATGAGTCCAGACTGGAGTGAGATGGACATTCAAGCCCTGTGGCAGCCATACGAGTTGTTGAGCAATTGAGACGCTAGTGTGATGTTATTATAGAGTCAACTTAAGTCCATTTTATTTGTATAGCCTAATATCACAAATGCTAAATTTGCAAATTAAAGGAGGCTTTACAGTCTGTACAGAATAACTTTATTCATCAATCATTAGACACTTGATTTACATAAACAAACAAAAACCTTTAATGGCAAAAAATGGAAGAAACCTCAGGCAGAACAACAGAGGAGGGGTCTCTTCCTCAGACATACAGTAGATATTGTGAGTACAGAATAGCTAGAGAAAGCAATATGACAGCATGGAGAAAAGGAAACTTATGGATAGACTGATAACATGCATGAAGAATGAGATCAGCAGGACAATAAGCAAGTTCTAGTTGCTAACAACACAGATAGTTGATGTTGTCCTCTTCATTGGGTCATCAGATAGGAAAAAGCTTGTACATGAATTCCTGGAGTCCAGTTATGATAATGTACTTTATTATTCAATTTGGACAATTTGTTGAAATGCTGGACCATCAGACCAACATAACGGACACAGACTTTTTTATCCATGTTAAAAATGTAATTTTCAGACAGCTATGATGTGGTTTTGCCATCTTCCCCAATGCTCATCCCATTTTTGGAATGCGCAAATAAATATAAATGTATAAAGAAAAATGTATACAGTCCAGCTATATTAAAAGATAAGTTCTATAATTTTCTTTATGAATCCCATGAACACAAAACAACAATGAATTAAACTTCTACAGTTGTCCAAAACTATTAAAAACACATAACTATGACCCATCATTGCACTGGCTGAGTTTCTTCCTTACAATAAACATAAGTATTGTAGTTTACTCTAATCAAGAGGTGCCCCTCTTGCCACCAAAACAGCTCTGACCTGTCGATGCATGGAGTCTGAAAGACCGTTGAACGTGTCGTCTGGTATCTTGCACCAAGGCAACAGATCCTTTAAGTCCTCTAAGTTGCGAGGTGGGATCTTCATGGATCTGATTTGTTTTTCCCAGCACATCCCACACATGCTCAATCAGATTGAGATCTTGGGAAATTGGATGGGCTGTGCAACAATTTGAACTCTTTGTCATGTTCCTCAAACCATTCCTGAAGATATTTTGCAGTTTGGCAGGGGGCATTATCCTGCTGAAAAAGGCCACTGCCATCAGGGAATACCATTGCCATTAAGGGGTTAACTTGAACTGCAACAATGTTTAGGTAGGTTGTACGTGTCAAAGTAACATCCACATGACTGCCAGGACCCAAGGTTTCCCAGCAGAACATTGCTCAGAGTATCACACCACCTCTGTCAGCTGGCCTTCATAGTGTATCCTGGTGTTATCTCTTCCCCAGGTAAACAATGTACATGCAACCAGCTGCCCACATGATCCAAAAGAAAACATAATACATCAGACCAGGCCACCTTCTGCCATTGCTCAATGGTTCAGTTCTAATGCTCACTTGCCCAGTGTAGGTGCTTTCAGTGCTAGAAAGTGTTCAGAATGGGCACTCCAACCAGTCTGCAGCTATGCAGTCTGGTACCCACCTGTCTATTATACCCAGCATTAACTTTTTCAGCTCTTCTGAGGTATCAGACCAGATGGGTGAGCCTTCCCTTCTCACAAGCATCAATGAGCCTTGGGCGCTCATCACCCTATCCCAGGTTCATTGGTTGTCCGCCCTTGGACCACTCTGGATAGGTACTGAGCACTGCACACTGGGAAAACCTGACAAGAGACCTGCCATTTTAAAGATGCTCTGACCCAGTCATCTACCCATCACAGTTTGGCCCTTGTCACAGTCACTCAAACCCTTAAGCTTGCCCATATTTCCTGCTTACAACACATCAACATCACTTGTTGCCTAGTGTAACCCACCCTTTGACAGGTGCCATTTCAACAAGATAATGCCATTCAATGTTATTCACTTTGCCTTTAGTTTAAATGTTTTGGCTGATTGATGTATTTTCAGTAACATACACAGCCCTGCTATTGTAAATACTTGCTAGAAATCCATCCAATAATTATATTGTTGATATTTCACTCTGGACTGTGGTGAGATCATTGTTTAATTTGCATGATTTGTTGAAGTGATGAACCATTAGACCAACATAACCATCAGTTCTCAAAATCTTCTAACAAGCAAAATTTTATATTTATTTGAATATGAAGTTCAATTATCTCATTTGCTGGTGATTGGCTTCATTTCAAATTACACTCAGTACCAGTATCAGCAGTAACAGGTTTTGTGTGTGTATGCAAGGTTACAATACAGACATGATAAAAATCTAATTTTCAGACAGCTATGGTGTAGTTTTGCAATCAGCGGTAGAAGAGTAAAACAGCCGCCTCAGTCATCTCTTTGGAGGCGCTCCAACCTTGTGACTGTCCCAGTCTGTCCCAGTCAAATGCGGGGAAGTCCCCACACTGATGAGGGGGGTATTCAGGGAAGTATCCACCTCCTCCTACACAGTACTGGAGATAGAAACGAAGCATGGATGCACTGTATAACATTACACATACATTATATAATGCAGAAATGCAATGATGGATTCAGACCCACAGTTTCAGTGTTGCATCCAGTTGGTTTAACCCCAGAGCAGATAGCCATGGCTGCACGTTCATTGTTTATTGCTCTGAAGGTGATGAAACCTGCTTCAAACTCCCCTTTCATAAAACAGAAAAGAAACTGAATTTAAAAGGCTACTTTGTGAAACACAGAAACCATTTCTGATAATTGTCACTTGTTTTAGCTACAATTTTATAATTCAAGGTTCACCATCAACCAAGATTTACTTATATTAAAAAAGGTAAAAGACCTCCTCTTTAAATCATAATTGTTGTTTCTTACATTTCTTTGTAAGAATCAAACAAAATAGATTTAAAGGTTTAATCACTTCCTGTCTACAGTCCCATAAACTGATATTAGTGGTAGCAACCTTCTCATCTCACTCTCAACAAGAAAGCAAGCATGTTTTCCAAAACTTTTCCTTTGATGAATACAATTAATGAAATGAAATGTTGGAAAATGTAATTACATATGAATGGTTCCAAGGTTTTACAAATGTCGTGTTGCTTCAGCCCCCCAATTTAAAATTTAATGTTATTATGATTATTATTATTCAAACATTTGTGTCTCAAGAGTTTACTTGTACTGCCTCTGAAAACCATCCACTGAAATAGCTAACAAAATGGCAACTGGTGGAAGATTTAAAATGCACGATTTGTGTTCCCTAATTCTACTTAGTCACTTTTTTCCTAAAATATTTGTCTCCCATAAATAACTTTAACAACAATTGATAAATAATAATGATGGTGAAACAGCTTCATTCTTTACAGATAAGCTCCTTACTTCTTGGGTTGGGTCCGTATAAGTTTCTGGTGGACTCTCTGTCTCCATGATCATACACAATGGGAATAGCTGGCCCTCTGTTGCTGCACGAGCCAACGTTGTATCTCACTGGATATTGCTAAAACAAAAGCATGTTATAAAGAGAAAGAAGTTCCTGTAGTCCAACATTGCTTTACAATTGCTTCCTTGCTGACCAAGTTACCTTGAAGAGCTGAAAGAGGTTCCCCCCATACAGACGGAGGAAGCGGTTGTTAGTGTGGTAGCGGAGGATGGCTGCCAGGTTCCAGTGCTCCAGTGGGAAGGTGTTGGGAACGTGCCACACAGACATGTCTTCTGCTACTATATCATAGTAACCTGGATTCTGTGAAAATGCAATACTATTATCACAACTCTAATTGTGCTTTGGATCATATTTCAGTTTTTAAATGAGGAAATGACAGACAGTGCTCATTGTTACATCTTGAGACTTGCTGTAGCTCTGAGAGTGAATAGACACTAACCGGGCACAGTAGAAAACACTTCTGACCAACTATCTGACCAACTAGTGACTAATGAGTCATGAAAACTGGGTCCACGTGTCTCTTAGGTAAAGTAGATTATCTGGCTTGGAGACAGTGCAGTTAAGCACCAATGGCGGCATATAGCAACTCTGCTTTCACTTTCCATTGCAAATAATGTTGTGTGCTGTGTGTCTGTGCCAGTACCTTAAAATCATCAGAAGTTGCGCTCTCTGCTGTTCCAAAGGTGTTTCTATTGGACCAGTTCCCATCTCCATCTGGCATGTTAGCATTGTTGCCCTGTTGGCTGGACCAGCGGTCGCCCACTGTGCATTTTCCATAAACGCTGTTCTCATGGACACTTGCCACCAGAGTCCAGCCGCCTCCCGCAGTAGTCATATCACAGAAAGTCTGATAGACCATGCCGTTAGCAGTTGTCAGGTAGTACAACCCATCTGAAAATATTATAATAAAAGGTTGAAATAAAGGTCCTCTGCTTTGATTTATGTAAGATATAAACCCAAATACTAAATCATAATATTATATGTAAAAATTGGGCTTCAAAGTTGTGTAAAAAGCAGCCTCTTTCTCTTCTCCCAAACGCTGTGGGAGTGCCCTCAGAGTCCGCTGAAACCCCGCCCCTACCAAGTGTCACCTGTCAGTCAAAGTCACCACCTCTACCCGAAACTACGTCTGAGAGCTTTCTGCTGCTAACTCGGCGGCTAACTCGGTGAGTAACTCGGCGGCTAGCTCGACGGCTAATTCAGCTAACTGGCTAACTGTAGACTGTATTAGTAGCTTAGACTGTATGAGTAGTAGTAGTGTGCGCTGAATGTATTTATACCTCTACAGTAGCAGGGGTGGGTTTATGCTAATCACCTCCTCGTTACGTAACCTGGCAGTGATTCAGACCTGCCCACTAAATCCTGAACACAGAAATCTTGAAACACAGTTTGTGAAGCCTAGCTCTACAATTCAAATCTAAATGGTTGAAATGCTTTTCACACCTTTTTTAGAAATACATTTATGACCTATTTAATGTGTTTAGAAGAAAATGTCTGAATTCACTTTACATGGTTACATTGTGGGTTAGGGTGTGTAATTTACTGCATACATATTGATGCACACAGTATCCATCGGGGGGGTTTTTATTTTATTTTTTTTATAATGCTTACAATACTCTAATCAGCATTAACTGTGTTTCAAGTTTATTTTTCTCTTTTCCTTTATATTTGCATCGCAGTTATGCTATCCCCTCCCATCAACCACACAACATTAGGGCTATACATTGTTATTGTGTACTTATAGGTGCAGTTCTTTGCCTGTTATCCTACATATTGGAGGAGCATGCAGTGCTGTTGGTACAGGCTGCTTGCCCGGCAGCCTCCATAATAGCGAGTGGGATGTGCCACCTTTTTTTTTGGTTGCTGCCTGGGGTGTTTTTGGGGGTTCTTGTTAACTGTTACACTGTTCTTATTGTATTTTTTTATAAATGCAGAATGACCATCAGAATAGGTCAGTGATGAGTCCAATCACTTTTATTTCCTGGAACTGCAGAGGTCTTGGTAAGGCCCTTAAGAGGGGGAAAGTATTCGCACACTTAAAGTCCCTGTCATCCAATATTATTTTCCTACAGGAAACCCACATTTCACCAACAGAACAGAGACTACTGAGGTCTATATGGGTGTCACAAGTTTACCAATCCACTTTCTCCTCCAATGCAAGAGGGGTTGCTATTCTTGTCCGCAAAACTGTCCCATTCATATTCAAGTCCATGGCTACTGACCCAGGCAGGAGATTTGTCCTTGTCACTGGTGAAATTAATTATTTTCCATTAGCTCTCTTAAATATCTATGCAATTAAATATTTTTCTGAATGGTGACCAGTCTGCCCTTTTTGTCTTTGACCCCTGCAATCTGACAAGAGGCTTCTCTGGCCTTTAGCTGACTAGCCAAGAGTTTCCCAGCTTTATCACCTGACTCATACCATTTTTGCTTGAGTCTTAAGAGAGAATATTCAGCCTTTTTGGAAAATATTTTATTAAGCTCATATTTAGCTCTGACTAAGTATGAGAGGCAGGAATCGGTGGGTTTAGTCAGTGAAGCCAAATAGTAACAGTGCACAATGTTCTTTGCTTGACTGTATTGCTGATATTAAGCAGTGGTTGGCCCAAAATTTTCTTCACTTAAATGAGGATAAAACTGAATGCATTGTGTTTGGGGATACTGTGACAGCTGGCTTTGGCACCTTGTCTTCAAAGTTCAGTTCAACTGTCAGAAATTTGGGAGTGACCTTCGACAGTCGTCTAAGGTTTGACAAACAAATTAACAATGTTGTCAGGACTAGCTTCTTCCAGTTGCGCCTCCTGGCCAAAGTTAAAATGTTTTTAAGCCGTCACGACCTTGAGATAGCCATCCATGCCCTAATAAGTTCCAAGTTAGACTATTGCAATGCACTTTATGTCGGCGTCTCCCAGTCTTCCCTCAGTCGCCTCCAACTTGTGCAAAATGCTGCTGCCCGTCTTTTAACTAACACTAACAGACGTGTGCACATCACTCCTGTTCTTAACTCCCTCCATTGGCTTCCTGTCTTTTATAGAATTGATTTTAAACTTTTAATGTTTGTTTTTAAAGCTCTTAACGGCCTCGCCCCACCGTATTTATCTGAGCTTTTAACTGTCCGTAATCCTGGTAGAGTTCTGAGGTCAACAAATCAACTCTTGCTGGAACGGCCCAGGTCAAAGTATAAGCATTGGGGTGACCGAGCCCTTTCTGTCGCTGCCCCCAGGCTCTGGAATAAGCTCCCCATCGAGATGCGTACTATTACTGACCTGGGCCTCTTCAAGTCCAGCCTAAAAACGCACTTTTTTAGGATGGCTTTTAACACCTAGTAGTATGACACTTTCATTTTATTTTATTTTATTTTATCTTATTCTATCTTATTCGATTTTGTTGTATTTTATTGCTTTCACTGTTATTTCATTGATTTTATTGTTTTTAATTGTTTTTATTTTTCTCTTTATTTATTTATTACCTGCTGTAAAGCACTTTGGTACACCGCAAGGACTGTTTATAAAGGGCTGTATAAATAAACTACATTTACATTTACATTTAGTCCAAAATTGTTTCCCCAATCTTTTGATTTCTTCCTCATATCTATGGGTTTTTTCCTGATCAAGCTTCTTTGAGATGGCAGATTCCTGAATCAGAACCCCCCTCATGTAAGCTTTGAAGGCATCCCAAACATTGATTTGTTTAGTACTGCCTTTATTAGTCTCAAAGAACATATTAATGTGTTTTTTGAGGTCCTCACATGTCCTTTTGTCCTGCAGAATACTAATGTTCATTAGCCATGTTTTAGTTCTTTCAGTCTTGCTTCCTAATGTGGCCACAAGACCCACAGGAGCGTGATCAGAGATAGCTATCGTTCCTATGCTACATGCCCCTTTGTTAGCGATTAAGAAATGTGCAATTAAGAAATAATTGATACAGGAGTAAACGGAGTGTCTGTTGGAGAAAAACGTATAATCTCAAGCAGTTGGATTAAGTAACCTCCATATATCATGCAAGCCGTTTTGTCTACAGAGCGAGTTGATTGCATTCACAGTTTTGAAGGGTCTTGGTATTCCGGGTTTGGATTTGTCTAAGAAAGCGTCAAGAAGTTGATTAAAATCGCCTCCTAGTATGACTGAGAAGTCTCCAAAACCCAGAAGAATTATTTTGATGTTGAGAAAGAAGTCTGGGTCTTCTTCATTTGGAGCATATAATATCACCATTTGGCCAGAAAGATTAACCAGAAGTCCTAGGATGCGCCCCTCGCTGTCTCTGAATTTTCTCTCCACCCTTACATCTACACTTTTGGAAAATAGTATAGACACCCCTCTTTGTTTTTTGTTGTGGCAATTATGATAAAAGAAGCTTATCCATCTACCACATATTCTAGCTGCATCTCTCTCTAGCAAATGAGTCTCTTGAAGCATAATCACATCTGACTGTTTTTGTTTTAAATAATCCAGTGTCTTGTGTCTCTTTTTATAGGACCCTAGCCCGTTTAAATTCCAGGAGGTAAACTTTGTTATCTTTTTATCCATATGATAAGTAGGTAATGTCTAGCCAGTGGTTTAATGTATCCAAAACCATGTGAAAATTTGAAGTGCCCAAACATAGCCCAATAACACCTGACTGGTGGTCCCCTCCCAGGCAATACATCGAGCCCATAGCTCTAAAACACCCCATATTACCTTCAGCCATGTAAAGTGGTTCGTGATTCACGAAGAGCTACGACTCCAATGGTTATTATATAATTAACAAAAATCCAGACAAAAGTGAGAACAAAAATCAGCACTGATCACTAGAGCTACAATAGTCTATTATCGTTAAAGTAGTGCTTTAAAAACAAGGGAGGCGTGCGTCAACCCGCACGGAGTAAATGGCACAAAATTCTCAACAGAGTCCAAAGTGGGTGTTTTAAATAAAAACAAGCCAAAAAGGAGCAATCATTCCATAAACATGAGTGGCGCTCATGTCATTATACATTATATGGCATTGAATGCTCATCAGATAAAGTCCCAACTGAGGAAAAGAGAGCAATCACTCCACATACCGCTGGGCAGTGTACATCACGCATACATGTAATCATTAGTTTAAATGTCTCAAGAGGAGGCATGGGTAAAAGACATTGGTGTGGTGATTTCAGACGAGTTATGGATGAAAAGTTTGGACGGGATTAAAATATGTGCTATTAATGCATGTCTCTGCTACCTGTGATAAATGTAAGTCGGGTGATGGGAACCTGGGCCATCTTTTTTGGTCTTGCCCAAAACTCACTAGCTTTTGGTATGACGTTTTTAAACTGTATAGTGACATGTACAATAGACAGTTAGTCCCTGATGGTCTTTTTGTGATATTGGGTTGCTCTGATTTTTCCTTGACTCTTCCTTCTACATTACAACAAGCCCCTGGCTGAATGACATGGTCTCCTGTCTATACCTTGAAGAAATACAGAACACCTTGTCTAATTCCTACCCCAAGTTTCTTAAGGTCTGGGGACCCTTTATTGACCATATTAGGAATGAGAAGTGTCTCACTGGGACCTAATTCAATTGGAATATGCTGTATTGCATTGTATGTAATGTGCTGTCATCCACTTGGTTAAGTTTTTTTCCTGACCTTCCTTGACCTCTCTGTCTTAGTTACATATATTATATATATTATACATTTTAGTAATTGCATGGATTGACATGCATATGCATTTTTATTGTGAGCTGGCAGTGTGTTTTCCGCTTTTTTTGTTTGTTTGTTTTTCTCCATTATTTCAGTATGTTATGTTATGTTTTGTCACTCTGTCTATTTTGTTCTCCATGTTGTGAAAATGCAAAACTCATAAATAAAATCTATTTAAAAAAGACACAAGAACATTATGCATCTAAAGTCATGGAGAGCTCTAACCAAACTCCTTCTGAATATGATATTCTGATATTTGAACAGAATGCGTTTGAGGGGACTGCAGCACATTTAATGTATTAAACTTGAATTCAATTCTTAATTTTCCTTTGCAAAGTACTGCATTGATACATTTTTCCTGCAGGTAATGCCAGCTTACCTTCATGTGCATTATATCGGTCCCTGATCTCTTTACAGCTCCTTGCAACATAACTGGATCTGTTCTTCAGTTTCTCCAAATGTTCAGAGTTGGTCCTGGTGAGGTGGGTGAGCTCCTCATTTACTGAAAATTAGTTGGATGAAGTTAGATAACATTGGTATACTGTTGCAAAGCACAGTGCATGAGCATATGTAGGAAATATCATGTGTGTATTTACCTGGAGCTGCAAAGGATTCATGCTCCACTGACACCAAAACCACCAACAGCAAAAGAATATGATATAACATGTCTGTGGAAAAAAAACATAATAAATACATTAGACATAAACATCAAAGAACCTCTTTTGTAGCTGTTAGAGTATATTATTCATTGTAGGAAATCCTCTTCCAGTACCAACACTCCTTTGTATTTTCATGTAGCTCTATATTCAGCACAGAAGTCAGGCTTGAAATTGAAGTCTCTGAGAGTGCTGGCTGAGCTTTTATCCTTTATGGACAGAAAACACACCACAGCTGGTGGGTCTTTATTAGTAATTTATTAACATTTACAACTGCAGGTGACTGAATAACTTGTGCACATGACTTGAGTGCTTCTTTATGGTAGCAATATAGTTAAAAAATGTTGGTAAAACTGAGTCACTGTAATAAGTCACCATGTAGGTATGTATATACAATCATGTTTAAATAAACAACAGGCAAGAGAAACAGAAAGAAGGAATTTTGTACTAAAAGGACAAACTTTGTAAGATATGCACTTGACAAACTTGAAACTGTGAACCTATTCTTTAAATAACTAAAATGAAAATCAAAGTTTCACACTTATGGAGGATTTCCTGCAATCTGGCAACATTTGATCCTAGTAATGACTTAACGTAATTACATTAGTAAATCCATTATTGTAATTAAAGCTTCTGAACCCTTTCAAAATCACTCCTCATTAGAAATTGTTCCATGCTAACAAAAAATCAATCAAACATATCACTATATAGTTTTAAATTATGAAAGGCCGTGTTTTTTGTGACATTGGCACTCATGCATTTCCTGCATCTTATAACTGTATCAAAAACTAATCTTACATCCAATCCCTTTTTGCTTTTTCTTCATTATAACTGTATTTATATATAGTATACATTTCTTCTTGCTGTCTGTCCTCATTAGCTGTCCTGTGACCCTCTAATGTAAATCCTGTCCTGCTTTGAAGAACGTCCAGGCCTGACATTGTTTGTCAAATGACAGGAGTGTTAGGACATGTTATTGATGCATCTATTTTTGAGCTGTGTTGATAGCAGTAAGATGTGATGTGGTCAATGCTCAATCATACTCTCTTGGCTCAAAGTGCAAAATATTTCATGTTTAATCAATGTTTGTTAGATTATAATAATCTAATCTTATTGTGTTATCTTATTTTGTTGCTTTCATTAAACTTCCTTTTCCCCTACATTTTTTTTTGGCTTACTGACTGCAATAAATGGCTCTTGTTTCTGCTGACAAACTTTTATAACTGCTCTTGTCTCTTTAACCCTCCTCTGTGGGTCCTTCCACTGAGCTCATCAGAGTCCTGCTCCACATCTCATCCATGTAGACCTTCAGCCAGTGGTCTCACCTCTTCACAACCACCACTAGTGTCTCAGGGGGATGTTCCTGTACAGATATCTCCCTGAAAACCATGATGTCTAATCACCAAAAACTTCTCACAAACTTCTCCTCAAATATCTCTATTGTCTACACTATACGTCAAATAAATTGAATTACTCTCTAAGTGTCTCCTTCAGTTGAGTCTCTCCTAACTGAAATGAACTGTAGGTGCAAGGGTTACTGATAACAACAATATATGTTACTGGTACTACTTTGTGTTGTGTATCAAAACAAACGTGACTAACACAGATAAGGATATTGTTGTAAAAAGCCAAGTCCTCACCCCTTTTCTATTTCCTAGACATGGATCCACCCATTTTCATCTGAACTCACCCTCAACTGATTGCCTGCTACTCTTGATATCTCCCTTTCCATTGCTCTGTTTGGCAGCAGGCCTGAGCACATGTGAGGAATTTAATCATATTATCAATAATTATTCGTAATTGATGTGGGTCATTCTGTCTTTATACTGCTGCAGTTAAATGGTTTAAGATTCATGCTTGAATGTGGCTAGATACTTAACCAATGTTGTATGTTGTATGTATGTTTACTTATTGGTAAATATTGTTTTGGTCACTTTGATGATAGTACAGACTGATGGTTGTGTGTCAGTGGTAAGTGAGCATGATTTATTAGCTTGGATTCTTTCGCAGATGTGAATCCTTAGAACTGATTGACGAGTAGAAATGTACTTGTCTAAACTTTTAACACATTAAAAGTATAATTTAAGTATAGAAAAATAGTATTGTAAGTATTTTTCACTTTGGATTAAATCTATTGCTTCTCACTTTTTAAAGAATCCAGAATATATGAACATGCAAATATTTTAAGTTATTTTTAAAAAGGTTTAATTACTGGTCATAAGACATTTCCTACTTCATATGTCCATTCTCAGTGTATGTGAACAGGAGTCTTAAGTGAAACAAAGTCACTTAACCTAAAATTAATTCAAAGAGGTAATAGTTGAATTTACTGCCCCACATCAATGCCTCACTGATAATGAATCAGTTCTCTGCAGCACAGAAAGACATAAGGTGTGAATTTTGTCATCTCTAGTGATTTTGATGCAGGATAACACATCACTGTATGCTCTATGAAACAGAGGGTGAATAATTTACATGAGTTTTAAATTACAAAAAGACTGTATTTACTGTACCATTGGTGATCAAGTTGTAGTTGTAGTGTGACAGGGCGTAACGGTTCAAAGGGCGTCTAGTCCTGAGATCTTTCTCAACTGAGTTTATCAGACAGTTAATATATAGATATCTGTGATGGTTATGTGAATTTACATGTTGAGCCACCAAATCTCTTAAAGTTCTTGTGTTTGTTAATAATCAACTACAGCAGTTTTTTGGGACTATTGTGATAGTTGCAAAATTTGCGACTTCCATTGCACAATACTCTCTTTTATGTTGTGTCAATATTGATGACAAATTTTGCTCTTTGACCAGGAAACTCTAAGTGACACAGGTGTCACTGATGCATTCTTTATGATTCTTGTTTAATTTATAACAATGTTATTTTTATTTCTCATAAATTGCACTTATGTACACAAATACAAGTTTTGTGTTATTCTACTGAACTCAGTGATGCAATGTCTGATTCCCACCACTAGATTTCACTGTTCTCTTGAATTTATCATTTTCTGACTAGTACAAACATTGACTTCTGTGTGAGTGTGTGTGAGTCTGATCTATTTTTAGATGCTTGAAGGACACTGTAAGAGTTGGTGGCAGTTTCTCTGACGCTCACACTAATAATTCAACTTCTTCACAAGAATAAGAATCGGCAGCCAGCTGTGCACCCACAGCTGCACAGACTGCTGATCTCCTCTGGAAATATTTACTTCTTATTAATAAAGTATTGTGCTAAATAACTGTGTCTTCTCACTTCACTCCTATAGCTTCTTTTAATTATTTTGTCTATATTTCACAGTAAATTCCTCAAGTGCTTCTGCCTTCTTTTATTCATAGTTTATGGTTCACTTTCTCTCCTTCCTACCCCTCCTTGCTGTTTTCACTTTCTCAGTCTTGAGTGGTTCACTCATCTTATCTGACCTAATTCATTTTTCTGCCGGAAACATTCAGATTCATTGACTTGAATTCACAAACTCATAAATAAAACACACACAGTCACACAGTGTTCAGTTCTCAGACTAGCTCTGAGCATTCATGAACATAGAAGATATAAAGGATTGGACAATTTATGTGAGAGTTTTGTGCTTATAGACGATCGTAAGCCCGGACTAAATCTGTGTTAGATGTGTTCTTCATATATCTGTAATAATGCTGAGACCAGGAGCCTCTCCCTTTGGAGTAGGAAACAATGCAACAACCTGATCCGATGTCACCAAAGGGACCAAAGGGGATTATAAGCTATTTCGGACAGAAACGTAGATAAAAATGCACATTTTCACTTATTAAGATATATATTATATGTCTATGCTGTCTATGGTGTTATGTTGTGGAAATCATCTATTGTATTTGTTCAGTCAGATTATGGTCACAAGACTAAATTCTATAATTTTATTATTGTCAATGAATCCCATGAAAAGAATACATTACTAAGGTCCATTGTTGGATTTCTTTATTACAATAAACATAAGCAATGTTCTTTATTTTCAGTAAATCTTACATAAACAGTCCTGCTGCTGTAAATACTTGCTATTAATCCATTCAATTGTTATATTATGGAGATTTGAGTCCAGACTGGAGTGAGATGGACATTCAAGCCCTGTGGCAGCCATACGAGTTGTTGAGCAATTGAGACGCTAGTGTGATGTTATTATAGAGTCAACTTAAGTCCATTTTATTTGTATAGCCTAATATCACAAATGCTAAATTTACAAATTAAGGGAGGCTTTACAGTCTGTACAGAATAACTTAATCATTAGACACTTCATTTACATAAAGAAACAAAAACCTTTAATGGCAAAAAAATGTAAGAAACCTCATGCAGAACAACAGAGGAGGGGTCTCTTTCTCAGACAAAGGAAATTTATGGATAGACTGATAACATGCATGAACAATGAGATCAGCAGGACAATAAGGAAGTTCTAGCTGCTAACAACACAGATAGTTGATGTTGTCCTCGTCATTGGGTCATCAGATAGGAAAAAGTTTGTACATGAATTCCTGGAGTCCAGTTATGATAATGTACTTAATTCCTTAATTTGGACAATTTGTTGAAATACTGGACCGTCAGACCAACATAACTGCCCACTCTCAAAATCTTCCAAATTATTTGAATATGAAGTTCAGTAGTGTCATTTGTTGGTGTGTGGCTTCATTTCAAATTACACTCAGTACCAGTATCAGCAGTACCAGGTCTGTTTTGTGTGTAAATGCAAGGCTACAATACAGAAACAGACTTTTTTTATCCATCCAAAAATGTAATTTTCAGACAGCTATGATGTGGTTTTGCCATCAGCGGTAGAAGAGTAAAACAGCCGCCTCAGTCATCTCTTTGGAGGCGCTCCAATGTTGTGACTGTCCCACTCCGTCCCAGTCAAATGATGGGAAGTCTCCACACTGTCTAGGGTTTCCTTCAGGGAAGTATCCACCTCCTCCTATGCAGTACTGGAGACAGAAACAAACAATATGGATGCACTGTAAAATATTACACATACATTATATAATGCAGAAATGCAATGATGGATTCAGACCCACATGTTCTGTGTGGCATCCAGTTGGTTTAACCCCAGAGCAGAAAGCCATGGCTGCACGTTCATTGTTTATTGCTCTGAAGGTGATGAAACCTGCTTCAAATTCCCCTTTCACAAAACAGAAAAGAAACTGAATTACTACTTACTATTATTACTTTGTGAAACACAGAAACCATTTCTGATAACTATCATACAAAAACTTCTTTTAGCTGCCTAACAATTTTAAAATTCAAGATTCACCATCAACCATTTATTTCTATTAATAAGGAAAAGGTTCACTGCTCATTGCTCTTTGGACCAGTTAAACAAAATAGATGAAAAGTTTCATTTAAAAACTTTGATGAGAGCTAGGCCAGCTGCTTCCCCCCGTTTCAAGTCTTTATGCTAAGCTAGGCTAATCATTTCCTGTCTACAGTCCCATACTCTGATATTAGTGGTATCAACTTTCTCATCTCACTCTCAACAAGAAACCAAGCATGTTTTCCTAAACTATTCCTTTGATGAATACAATTAATGTAATGAACTGTAGGAAAATGTAATTACATATGATTGGTTCCAAAGTTTTATAAATGTTTTGTTACTTTAGGCCCCCAATTTAAACTTTACTATTATTATTCAAACTTTTGCTTGTCTGTGTCTCAAAAGCTCACTTCTACTGCCTCTGAAAACCATCCACTGAAATAACTAACAAAATGGCAACTGGTGGAAAGCAGAGAGATTATTTTAAATACATTATTTGCTTTCCCTGATTCTACTTAATCACTTTTTCTCCCATAAATAACTGTAACAACAACTGATACACAATAATGATGGTGAAACAGCTTCACAGATAAGCTCCTTACTTCTTGCATTGGCTCCATATAAGTTTCTGGTGGACTCTCTGTCTCCATGATCATACACAATGGGAATAGCTGGCCCTCTGTTGCTGCACGAGCCAACGTTGTATCTCACTGGATATTGCTAAAACAAAAGCATGTTATAAAGAGAAAGAAGTTCCTGTAGTCCAACATTATTTTCCAATTGCTTCCTTGCTAACCAAGTTACCTTGAAGAGCTTAAAGAGGTTCCCCCCGTACAGACGGAGGAAGCGGTTGTTAGTGTGGTAGCGGAGGATGGCTGCCAGGTTCCAGTGCTCCAGTGGGAAGGTGTTGGGAACGTGCCACACAGACATGTCTTCTGCTACTATATCATAGTAACCTGGATTCTGTGAAAATGCAATACTATTATCACAACTCTAATTGTGCTTTGGATCATATTTCAGTTTTTAAATGAGGAAATGACAGACAGTGCTCATTGTTACATCTTGAGACTTGCTGTACCTCTGAGAGTGAATAGACACTGACCGGGCACAGTAGAAAACACTTTTGACCAACTAGTGACTAATGAGTCATAAAAACTGGGTCCACGTATCTCTTAAGTAAAGTAGATTATCTGACTTGCAGACAGTGCAGTTAAGCACCAATGGCAGCATGCAGCAACTCTGCTTTCACTGTTCCATTGCAAATAATGTTGTGTGCTGTGTGTCTGTGCCAGTACCTTAAAATCATCTGAAGTGGCACTCTCTGCTGTTCCAAAGGTGTTTCTATTGGACCAGTTCCCATCTCCATCTGGTATGTTAGCATTGTTGCCCTGTTGGCTGGACCAGCGGTCGCCCACTGTGCATTTTCCATAAACGCTGTTCTCATGGACACTTGCCACCAGAGTCCAGCCGCCTCCCGCAGTAGTCATATCACAGAAAGTCTGATAGACCATGCCGTTAGCAGTTGTCAGGTAGTACAATCCATCTGAAAATGTTATAATATAGGTTGAAATAAAGGTCCACTGCATCTGTATTTTATTTTCACTTTTCTGCCGTCTGATTTGTACTGCAACCTATCAGTTCCTGTTTGGCTTCATGAAACCGAAGGAGGATGAAAGCCAAAGCGTCTCAGACTACCACGCATATACTGCTAGCAACGAGGCTATCCTAGCTGCCATCACTAATCAGGGAGTTGAGCTAGCCATAGTTTCGAAACTCGTGGATGATTTGAAGAAGTCAATGGAGGGGTGCCTCAACTCAATTGAAGCATGCCTGTGTCCACCTTACAAAAAGAATACCACGAAGCTCAACGTCGCATGGACGACATGGGCAGGGCTCTCGCGACTGCGGAAACCGTATATTACAGGCAAAGACAACTTCAGCAAGCCCGTCAAAATAGACCGAGCCCGCCGCAGCCTGAGACCCAAGCCCCAGGCTAATGAGCGGCCACATATAATCATTGCCAAGGTCCACATCAACCGCGACGTGGTTAATATCCTCAGGCTCAGCCGTCAACATGCATCGCTCAACTACCACGGCGATAGAGTTTCTATATTCCCTGACTACACGTCCAAGGTATCATCCCAGCGGCAATCATTTAACAACATGAGGAGAAGGCTTGTGGACGCCGGTGCCAGGTGCTCCCTGCGCTGTCCAGCTAAGCTGCAAGTCACCCACAACAACACGGACACTTTTTTATATATATATATAAATACAAAATGTACACACATACACATACACACACATATACATGTATATAAAATACTAAAATAAATGAATGAAATGAAATGAATAAAATAAAATGCCTATCAGATAGGTATAAATTCAGCTTGTTCATCTATATCTGATGGTAAGGCGGGTTGTGACTCAAATTTAGCATACATACAGCATAGCATACATAGGGGGTAGATCAACATGGGGGTGACCACCATTTTTATAACTTGGAGACAGCCCCACAAGGAGATTAAAAGCTTATCCCAGCCCTTGAAGAGAAGCTGAATCTTCTGCAACAAGGGGTCAAAATTATCCTCAATCATGTTAACCAGTCAAGAGTTAAGTAGAATGCCCAGATATTTCATATTTTTGTGGATCCATTGGAATCTCCATTCCTGAAGATCTTTTTTTTTTACAATGTTTTGATAGAGGCATTACTTCCGATTTGATCCAATTCACCTTATATCCCAAGATATCAGAGCATTTGTTGACAGTATCAAGTAGTGGGGGAATAGATTCTTGGGGGTGTGATATTAGGACCAATATGTCATCAGCAAAAATTAGGAATTTGTGTTCCTGATGCCCCAATCTCACTCCTTTTATAGCCTTATGACCTCTAATTGTCTCCACCAATGGTTCGAGGGCTATGATGAACAATAGTGGGGAGAGGGGGCAGCCCTGTTTCGCCCCCTGCTGACCTGAAAAGGGACTGACCTCAGACCATTGGTAGTCACCATTGAGTTGGGATGTTTATATATAAGTTTGATAATGTCCCGGAACCAATTACCAAAGTCGAATGTTTAAAGAGTGTAGTTCAAATAGTCCCAACCAACTCGGTCGAAGGCCTTTTCGGCATCGAGGGACAGGGTCACGACTGAGATTGGAAGATGGGATGGTTTGCGGCAAATCCTACTTGGTCTGGGTGAGTAATAGATTTTATAATGCAGTTGACTCTTATCGCCAATAATTTCGTGAGCAATTTTTCATCACAGCACAGAAGTGAAATGGAGTGGTAGCTCCCGCATTCCTGTGGGTCTTTCCCCTTTTTCAGAATTACTGAAATAACCGCCTCGGTCATTTAAGGTGGGAGCTCGTTTCCCTCAATAGCTGCTGTAAAGTTGAGTAGTTCAGGGGCGAGTTGTTCAGCGAACGCTTCATAAAATTTTCAGGATATTCCATCGATACCCAGGGTTTTGCCGTTTGGTGATGTCTTAATTGTGTCCTGTAGTTCTTTAATTGTTATTGGTTGGTCCAGCCATTGCATGTCCTCTTTAGGCATTTTAGGTAAATTTAAATGCTCAAAAAAATATTTAGTTTTATCTGTATCTAGTTCTCCATCTGAGGAGTACAGTTCTTCGTAAAAAAATTTAAAGGTTAGGTTGATCTCCCTCTGAATGGTGACCAGTCTGCCCTTTTTTTTTCTTTGACCCCTGCAATCTGACAAGAGGCTTCTCTGGCCTTTAGCTGACTAGCCAGGAGTTTTATCACCTGACTCATACCATTTTTGCTTGAGTCTTAAGAGAGAATATTCAGCCTTTTTGGAAAATATTTTATTAAGCTCATATTTAGCTCTGACTAAGTATGAGGAATCGGTGGGTTTAGTCCAAAATTGTTTCCCCAGTCTTTTGATTTCTTCCTCATATCTATGGGTTTTTTCCTGATCAACTTCTTAGAGATGGCAGATTCCTGAATCAGAACCCCCCTCATGTAGGCTTTGAAACCATCCCAAACATAGATTTGTTTAGTACTGTCTTTATTAGTCTCAAAGAACATATTAACGTGTCCTTTTGTCCTGCAGAATACTAATGTTCTTTCGCCATGTTTTAGTTCTTTCAGTCTTGCTTCCTAATGTGGCCACAAGACCCACAGGAGCGTGATCAGAGATAGCTATCGCTCCTATACTACAGGCCCCTTTGTTAGCAATTAAGGAATGTGTAATTAAGAAATAATCAATACGGGAGTAAACGGAGTGTCTGTTGGAGAAAAACGTATAATCTCAAGCAGTTGGATTAAGTAACCTCCATATATCATGCAAGCCGTTTTGTCTACAGAGCGACTTGATTGCATTCACAGTTTTGGAGGGTCTGGGTATTCCGGGTTTGGATTTGTCTAACAAAGTGTCAAGAAGTTGATTAAAATCGCCTCCTAGTATGACTGGGAAGTCTCCAAAATCCAGAAGAATTTTTTTGATGTTGAGAAAGAAGTCTGGGTCTTCTTCATTTGGAGCATATAATATCACCATTTGGCCAGAAAGATTAACCAGAAGTCCTAGGATGCGCCCCTCGCTGTCTCTGAATTTTCTCTCCACCCTTACGTCTCCACTTTTGGAAAATAGTATAGACACCCCTCTTTGTTTTTTGTTGTGGCAATTATGATAACATAAGCTTATCCATCTACCACATATTCCAGCTGTATCTCTCTTTAGCAAATGAGTCTCTTGAAGCATAATCACATCTGACTGTTTTTGTTTTAAATAATACAGTGTCTTGCGTCTCTTTTTATAGGACCCTAGCCCGTTTAAATTCCAGGAGGTAAACTTTGTTTTCTTATTATCCATATGATAAGTAGGTAATGTTTAGCCAGTGGTTTAATGTATCCAAAACCATGTGAAAATTTGAAGTGCAAAACATAGCCCAAGAACACCCGACTCGTGGTCCCCTCCCAGGCAAACCCATTAGAACGTAGCTTCCCTCCTTCCCAGAATGAGAAGTGTCTCACTGGGACCTAATTTAATTGGACTATTTTGTATTATGCTGTATTGCATTGTATCGTAATGTGCTGTCATCTACTTGGTTCAGTTTTTTTCCTGACCTTCCTTGACCTCTCTGTCTTAGTTACATGGACTCAACCCCTGACACTCAATTCACCTAGGGACATTTTCGTAATTGCATGGATTGACATGCATATGCATTTTTATTGTGAGCTGGCAGTGTGTTTTCTGCTTTTTTTGTTTGTTTGTTTTTCTCCATTATTTCAGTATGTTATGTTTTGTCGCTCTGTCTATTTTGTTCTCCATGTTGTGAAAATGCAAAACTCATGAATAAAATCTATTTAAAAAAGACACAAGAACATTATGCATCTAAAGTCATGGAGAGCTCTAACCAAACTCCTTCTGAATATGATATTCTGATAATTGAACAGAATGCGTTCGAGGGGACTGCAGCACATTTAATGTATTAAACTTGAATTCAATTCTTAAATTTCCTTTGCAAAGTACTGCATTGATACATTTCTCCTGCAGATAATGCCATCTTACCTTCATGTGCATTATATCGGTCCCTGATCTCTTTACAGCTCCTTGCAACATAACTGGATCTGTTCTTCAGTTTCTCCAAATGTTCAGAGTTGGTCCTGATGAGGTGGGTGAGCTCCTCATTTACTGAAAATTAGTTGGATAAAGTTAGATAACATTGGTGTACTGTTGCAAAGCACAGTACATGAGCATATGTAGTAAATATCATGCGTGTATTTACCTGGTGCTGCAAAGGATTCATGCTCCACTGACACCAAAACCACCAACAGCAAAATAATATTATATAACATGTCTGTGGGGAAAAAAACATAATAAATACATTAGACATAAACATCAAAGAACCTCTTTTGTAGCTGTTAGAGTATATTATTCATTGTAGGAAATCCTCTTCCAGTACCAACACTCCTTTGTATTTTCATGTAGCTCTATATTCAGCACAGAAGTCAGGCTTACTGTTGCAATCTGAAATTGAAGTCTCTGAGAGTGCTGGCTGAGCTTTTATCCTTTATGGACAGAAAACACACCACGGCTGTTGGGTCTTTATTAGTAATTTATTAACATTTACAACTGCAGGTGACTGAATAACTTGTGCACATGACTGAGTGCTTCTTTATAGTAGCAATATAGTTAAAAATGTTCGTAAAACTGAGTCACTGTAATAAGTCACCATGTAGGTATGTATATACAATCATGTTTAAATAAACAACAGGAAAGAGAAACAGAAAGAAGGAATTTTGTACTAAAAGGACAAACTTTGTAAGATATCCACTTGACCTGGCCTAACTCAATTTATTTATTCATTTCAATTATTATTTTTTCTTGTCCTGAAAAACTGTGAACCTATCCTTTAAATAACTAAAATGAAAATCAAAGTTTCACACTGATGGAGGATTTCCCGCAATCTGGCAACATTTGATCTTAGTAGTTACATTAGTTACATTATCAATCCATTATTGTAATTAAAGCTTCTGAACATATTGACCAAAATTTAGAATTTTTCAATTTCCAGAGTACCATTCTCCCAATATTAAATATTGTCTTTATGTAATGTCCTTTCCACTTTTACATTCATGTATTTTTTGCTGAGATATTAAAAAAAGGACAAGTTTCAGAACCAGCATCAAGTTTTTGGAGCATCTATTTCTGAACTGTGTTAATAGCAGTAAGATGTGATGTGGTCAATGCTCGATCATACTTTACTTCACAACAACTGTATGTCCTTACTTTAATCTGACGTCACTTGGCTCAAAGTGCAAAATGTTGAATATTTAATCAGTGTTTGTTAGATTATAATAATACACCACTCAGACCACCATGGAAAACATAATGATCTTATTTAGTTGTTTTCACTAAACTTCCTTTTCCCCTGAAAGCTTAGGGCATGTTATTGATGCATCTATTTCTGAGCTGTGTTGATAGTAGAAAGATGTGATGTGGTCAATGCTCAATCACACTCTTTTGGTTCAAAGTGCAAAATCTTATCATGTTATCTTATTTTGTTGCTTTCACTAAACTTCCTTTTCCCCTGGAATTTATGACTTACTGACTGCAATAAATGGCTCTTGTTGTTGCTGACAAACTTTTATAACTGTTCTTGTCTCTTTAACCCTCCTCTGTGGGTCCTTCCACTGAGCTCATCAGAGTCCTGCTCCACATCTCATCCATGTAGACCTTCAGCCAGTGGTCTCACCTCTTCACCACCACCACTAGTGTCTCAGGGGGATGTTCCTGTACAGATATCTCCCTGAAAACCATGATGTCTAATCACCAAAAACTTCTCACAAACTTCTCCTCAAATATCTCTATTGTCTACACTATACGTCAAATAAACTAAATTGAATTACTCTCTAAGTGTCTCCTTCATTTGAGTCTCTCCTAATTGAAATAAACTGTAGGTGCAAGGTTTCTGATAACAACAATATATGTTACTGGTACTACTTTGTGTTGTGTATCAAAACAAACGTGACTAACACAGATAAGGATATTGTTGTAAAAAGCCAAGTCCTCACTCCTTTTCTATTTCCTAGACATATTAAATATTGTCTTCATGTAATGTCCTTTCCACTTTTACATTCATGTATTTTTTGCTGAGATATTAAAAAAGGACAAGTTTCAGAACCAGCATCAAGTTTTTGGAGCCTCTATTTCTGAGCTGTGTTGATAGCAGTAAGATGTGATGTGGTCAATGCTCGATCATACTTTACTCCACAACAACTTTATGTCCTTTCTTTAGTCTCAGTTGACATCACTTGGCTCAAAGTGCAAAATGTTGAATATTTAATCAGTGTTTGTTAGATTCTAATAATACACCACTCAGGCCACCATGGAAAACATAATGATCTTATTTAGTTGTTTTCACTAAACTTCCTTTTCCCCTGAAAGCTTAGCAATAAAGAAGATATCTTCATGCTTCTCCATTTATTTATTCACTCTTTCTGTTCACGCTGACAGAGGGCCTTCATGCTTTCAGTTAAAACAACCACAGCCCCTGTTAGCCAATTGCTCTTAAAAGTTGCTTTCAAACTTTTAAAAGTGTTCCTCTCTCTGCAACCCTCCTCAAGTCCAGTGATCATCAGATACAGCATCTATGGGTCCTTCCACTGGATCACAGTCCTGCTCCCCATCTCATTCATGCAGATCTTCAGCCACTGCTATCACCTCTGATTAACTCAGACTGTCATATTCTCATATTAACTTCAGATAAACTTTGGTGTGCATGTTTGCACAGATCAAGGACTGTGAATATTTTCCACAATCACTTACAATAAAATCAGTTTAGGGGTTATTATTGGAGTAAGAAAACACCAGTTTCAGTGTTTATATGGACATTTGGATATTGTTTTAAAGCAGAGTTGAAACATCATGAACCTCTTGTTTAATACAAATGACTGTTTTACTGTAGTATAATGTCTGTTCTGTCTGGAGATCACACAAGCAGAACTGGTTCACTGGTTCTGTTACATGAGATTACATGGTGTGGAAAATTACATGGTACAATACAGGCTCAAAGTGATAACATCATTACAATGACTAAAATGTAAAACAAAGAGGTAATACATGTTTCTATTTGTAATTTGTTTATGAATCATTTACAGTAGTTTTAAATTATGAAAGGCCGTGTTTATTGTGACATTGACACTCAGGTTTCTTTGGATTTCCTGCATCTTATAACAGTGTATCAAAAACTAATCTTACATCCAATCTCCCTGAAAACCATGATGTCTAATCACCAAAAACTTCTCACAAACTTCTCCTCAAATATCTCCATGGTCTACACTATACGTCAAATAAACTAAATTGAATTACTCTCTCAGTGTCTCCTTCAGTTGAGTCTCTCCTAATTGAAATGAACTGTAGGAGCAAGAGTTACTGATAACAACAATATATGTTACTGGTACTACTTTGTGTTGTGTATCAAAACAACCGTGACTAACACAGATAAGGATGTTGTTGTAAAAAGCCAAGTCCTCATCCCTTTTCTATTTCCTAGACATGGACCCACCCATTTTCACCTGAACTCACCCTCAACTGATTGCCTGCTACTCTTGATATCTTCCGCCTTTCCATTGCTCTGTTTGGCAGCAGGCCTGAGCACATGTGAGGACTTTAATCATATTATCAATGATTATTCGTAATTGATGTGAGTCATTTTGTCTTTATATTGCTGCAGTTAAATGGTTTAGGATTCATGCTTGAATGTGTCTAGATACTTAACCAATGTTGTATGCTGTATGTATGTTTACTTATTGGTAAATATTGTTTTGGTCACTTTGATGATAGTACAGACTGATGGTTGTGTGTCAGTGGTAAGTGAGCATGATTTATTAGCTTGGATTCTTAAGCAGATGTGAATCCTTAGAACTGATTGACAAGTAGAAATGTACTTGTCTAAACTTTTAACACATTAAAAGTATAATTTAAGTATAGAAAAATAGTATTGTAAGTATTTTTCACTTTGGATTGAATCTATTGCTTCTCACTTTTTAAAGAATCCAGAATATATGAACATGCAAATATTTTAAGTTATTTTTAAAAAGGTTTAATTACTGGTCATAAGACATTTCCTACTTCACTATGTCCATTCTCAGTGTATGTGAACAGGAGTCTTAAGTGAAACAAAGTGACTAAAACATTACAATAACCTAAAATTAATTCAAAGAGGTACTAGTTGAATTTACTGCCCCACATCAATGCCTCACTGATAATGAATCAGTTCTCTGCAGCACAGAAAGACATAAGGTGTGAATTTTGTCATCTCTAGTGATTTTGATGCAGGATAACACATCAGTGTATGCTCTATGAAACAGAGGGTGAATAATTTACATGAGTTTTAAATTACAAAAAGACTGTATTTACTGTACCATTGGTGATCAAGTTGTAGTTGTAGTGTGACAGGGCGTAACGGTTCAAAGGGCGTCTAGTCCTGAGATCTTTCTCAACTGAGTTTATCAGACAGTTAATATATAGATATCTGTGATGGTTATGTGAATTTACATGTTGAGCCACCAAATCTCCTAAAGTTCTTGTGTTTGTTAATAATCAACTACAGCAGTTTTTTGGGATTACTGTGATAGTTGCAAAATTTGCGACTTCCATTGCACAATACTCTCTTTTATGTTGTGTCAATATTGATGACACATTTTGCTCTTTGACAGGAAACTCTAAGTGACACAGGTGTCACTGATGCATTCTTTATGATTCTTGTTTAATTTATAACAATTTATAACTATTTTTATTTCTCATAAATTGCACTTATATACACAAATACAAGTTTTGTGTTATTCTACTGAACTCAGTGAATGCAATGTCTGCTTCCCACCACTAGATTTCACTGTTCTCTTGAATTTATCATTTTCTGACTAGTACAAACATTGACTTCTGTGTGAGTGTGTGAGTCTGATCTATTTTTAGATGCTTGAAGGACACTGTAAGAGTTGGTGGCAGTTTCTCTGACGCTAACACTGATAATTCAACTTCTTCACAAGCTGTGCACCCACAGCTGCACCGACTGCTGATCTCCTCTGGAAATATTTACTTCTTATTAATAAAGTATTGTGCTAAATAACTGTGTCTTCTACTTCTCACTCCTATAGCTTCCTTTAATTATTTTTTCCATATTTCACACTAAATTCCTCAAGTGCTTCTGCCTTCTTTTATTCATAGTTCATGGTTCACTTTATCTCCTTCCTACCCCTCCTTGCTGTTTTCACTTTCTCAGTCTTGACTGGTTCACTCATCTTATCTGACCTAATTCATTTTTCTGCCGGAAACATTCACATTCATTGACTTGAATTCACAAACTCATAAATAAAACACACACAGTCACACAGTGTTCAGTTCTCAGACTAGCTCTGAGCATTCATGAACATAGAAGATATAAAGGATTGGACAATTTATGTGAGAGTTTTGTGCTTATAGACGATGGTAAACCCGGACTAAATCTGTGTTAGATGTGTTCTTCATATATCTGTAATAATGCTGAGACCAGGAGCCTCTCCCTTTGGAGTAGGAAACAATGCAACAACCTGATCCGATGTCACCAAAGGGACCAAAGGGGATTATAAGCTATTTTCGGACAGAAACGTAGATAAAAATGCACATTTTCACTCATTAAGATATATATTATATGTCTATGCTGTCTATGGTGTTATGTTGTGGAAATCATCTATTGTATTTGTTCAGTCAGATTATGGTCACAAGACTAAATTCTATAATTTTATTATTGTCAATGAATCCCATGAAAATAATACATTACTAAGGTCCATTGTTGGATTTCTTTATTACAATAAACATAAGCAATGTTCTTTATTTTCAGTAAATCTTACATAAACAGTCCTGCTGCTGTAAATACTTGCTATTAATCCATTCAATTGTTATATTATGGAGATTTGAGTCCAGACTGGAGTGAGATGGACATTCAAGCCCTGTGGCAGCCATACGAGTTGTTGAGCAAATGAGACGCTAGTGTGACGTTATTATAGAGTCAACTTAAGTCAGTTTTATTTGTATAGCCTAATATCACAAATGCTAAATTTGCAAATTAAGGGAGGCTTTACAGTCTGTACAGAATAACTTAATCATTAGACACTTGATTTATATAAAGAAACAAAAACCTTTAATGGCAATGGAAGAAAAATGGAAGAAACCTCAGGCAGAACAACAGAGGAGGGGTCTCTTTCTCAGACATACAGTACAGTAGATATTGTGAATACAGAATAGCCAGACAAAGCAAAATTACAACATGGAGAAAAGGAGATTCATGGATATACTGATAACATGCATGAAGAATGAGATCAGCAGGACAACAAGCAAGTTCTAGTTGCTAACAAAACAGATAGTTGATGTTGTCCTCTTCATTGGGTCATCAGATAGGAAAAAGCTTGTACATGAATTCCTGGAGTCCAGTTATGATAATGTACTTTATTCCTTAATTTGGATAATTTGTTGAAATGCTGGACCATCAGACCAACATAACCGTCCACTCTCAAAATCTTCCAATTTATTTGAATATGAAGTTCAGTAGTGTCATTTGTTGGTGTGTGGCTTCATTTCATGTAATTTTCAGACAGCTATGATGTGGTTTTGCCATCAGCGGTAGAACAGTAAAACAGCCGCCTCAGTCATCTCTTTGGAGGCGCTCCAATGTTGTGACTGTCCCACCCTGTTCCAGTCAAATGCGGGGAAGTCTCCACACTGTCTAGGGTGTCCTTCAGGGAAGTATCCACCTCCTCCTATGCAGTACTAGAGATAGAAACATACAATATGGATGCACTGTATAACATTACACATACATTATATAATGCAGAAATGCAATGATGGATTCAGACCCACATGTTCAGTGTTGCATCCAGTTGGTTTAACCCCAGAGCAGATAGCCATGGCTGCACGTTCATAGTTTATTGCTCTGAAGGAGATGAAACCTGCTTCAAATTCCCCTTTCATAAAACAGAAAAGAAACTGAATTACTACTTACTATTATTACTTTGTGAAACACAGAAACCATTTCTGATAACTCTCATACAAAAACTTGTTTTAGCTGCCTAACAATTTTAAAATTCAAGATTCACCATCAACCATTTATTTCTATTAATAAGGAATAGGTTCACTGCTCATTGCTCTTTGGACCAGTTAAACAAAATAGATGAAAAGTTTCATTTAAAAACTTTGATGAGAGCTAGGCCAGCTGCTTCCCCGTTTCAAGTCTTTATGCTAAGATAGGCTAATCATTTCCTGTCTACAGTCCCATACTCTGATATTAGTGGTATCAACTTTCTCATCTCACTCTCAACAAGAAACCAAGCATGTTTTCCTAAACTATTCCTTTGATGAATACAATTAATGTAATGAACTGTAGGAAAATGTAATTACATATGATTGGTTTCAAAGTTTTATAAATGTTTTGTTACTTTAGGCCCCCAATTTAAACTTTACTATTATTATTCAAACTTTTGCTTGTCTTTGTCTCAAAAGCTCACTTCTACTGCCTCTGAAAACCATCCACGGAAATATCTAACAAAATGGCAATAAATAAATTTTAAATACATTATCTGTTTTCCCTGATTCTACTTAATCACTTTTTCTCCTATAAATAACTTTAACAACAATTGATATACAATAATGATGGTAAAACAGCTTCATTCTTTACAGATAAGCTCCTTACTTCTTGAATTGGCTCCGTATAAGTTTCTGGTGGACGCTCTGTCTCCATGATCATACACAATGGGAATAGCTGGCCCTCTGTTGCTGCACGAGCCAACGTTGTATCTCACTGGATATCGCTAAAACAAAAGCATGTTATTAAGAGAAAGAAGTTCCTGTAGTCCAACATTACTTTACAATTGCTTTCTTGCTGACCAAGTTACCTTGAAGAGCTTAAAGAGGTTCCCCCCATACAGACGGAGGAAGCGGTTGTTAGTGTGGTAGCGGAGGATGGCTGCCTGGTTCCAGTGCTCCAGTGGGAAGGTGTTGGGAACGTGCCATACAGACATGTCTTCTGCTACTATATCATAGTAACCTGGATTCTGTGAAAATGCAATACTATTATCACAACTCTAATTGTGCTTTGGATCATATTTCAGTTTTTAAATGAGGAAATGACAGACAGTGCTCATTGTTACATCTTGAGACTTGCTGTACCTCTGAGAGTGAACAGACACTAACCGGGCACAGTAGAAAACACAGTTATCTGACCAACACGTGAGTAATGAGTCAAAAACTGGGTCCACGTGGTAACGTAGAGTATCTGGCTTGCAGACAGTGCAGTTAAGCACCAATGGCGGCATATAGCAACTCTGCTTTCACTTTCCATTGCAAATAATGTTGTGTGCTGTGTGTCCGTGCCAGTACCTTAAAATCATCTGAAGTGGCGCTCTCTGCTGTTCCAAAGGTGTTTCTATTGGACCAGTTCCCATCTCCATCTGGTCTGTTAGCATTGTTGCCCTGTTGGCTGGACCAGCGGTCGCCCACTGTGCATTTTCCATAAACGCTGTTCTCATGGACACTTGCCACCAGAGTCCAGCCGCCTCCCGCAGTAGTCATATCACAGAAAGTCTGATAGACCATGCCGTTAGCAGTTGTCAGGTAGTACAACCCATCTGAAAATATTACAATAAAGGTTGAAATAAAGGTCATCTGCTTTGATTTATGTAAGATATAAACCCAAATACTAAACCGAAATATTACATTTAAATATAAATCTTAAATATAAATCCCATCGGGGGGGGGGGGGGGGCCTAGTGTGCAGTGATGGAGTAGTCGTGTTTTGCCTGAGCTCCGTGTTGTCTCCTCCACTCCTTTAAAATTAACACTGCTGTATTTTATTTTCACTTTTCTGCCATCTGACTTGTACTGCAACCTATCAGTTCCTGTTTGTCATCATGAAACCGAAGAAGGACGAAAGCCAAAGCCAAAAAACAGCGTCTCAGACTACCACACATACTGCTAGCAATGAGGCTATCCTAGCTGCCATCACTAATCAGGGAGTTGAGCTAGCCAAAGTTTCGAAACTCATGGATGATTTGAAGAAGTCAATGGAGGGGCGCCTCAACTCAATTGAAGCATGCCTGTGTCCACCTTGCAAAAAGAATACATCGCATGGACGACATAGGCGAGGCTCTCACGACTGCGGACAACGAGCTATAGGCGGCTAACGGGTTCCTCAGAGCTAAAGTGTGTGACTTGGATGGTCGCTCTTGCAGGCTCAACGGCTGATCCCCAAAATAGACCGAGCCCACCGCAGACTGAGACCCAAGCCCCAGGCTAATGAGCAGCCACGTATAATCATTGCCAAGGTCCACAACAACCGCAACGTGGTTAATATCCTCAGGCTCAGCCGTCAACATGCACCGCTCAACTACCACGGCGATAGAGTTTCTATATTCCCTGACTACACGTCCAAGGTATCATCCCAGCGGCAGTCATTTAACAAGGTGAGGAGAAGGCTTGTGGACGCCGGTGCCAGCTAAGCTGCAAGTCACCCACAACAACACCCAACCAACTCGGTCAAATGCCTTTTCGGCATCGAGGGACAGGGTCATGACTGAGATTGGAAGATTGGCATTCCACATTATATGTAAAAGGTGTCTAAGGTTATCGGATGATTTGCGACAAATCCTACTTGGTCCGGGTGAATAATAGATTTTATAATGCAGTTGACTCTTATCGCCAATAATTTTGTGAGCAATTTTTCATCACAGCACAGAAGTGAAATGGGGCGGTAGCTCCCGCATTCCTGTGGGTCTTTCCCCTTTTTCAGAATTACTGAAATAACCGCCTCGTCATTGAAGGTGGGAGCTCATTTCCCTCAATGGCTGCTGTAAAGGTCTTGAGTAGTTCAGGGGCGAGTTGTTCAGTTTTTATAAAATTTGCAGGGTATTCCATTGATACCAAGGGTTTTGCCGTTTGGTAATGTCTTAATTGTGTCCTGTAGTTCTTTAATTGTTATTGGTCGGTCCAGGCATTGCATGTCCTCTTCAGACATTTTAGGTAAATTTAAATGCTCAAAAAAAAATGTAGTTTTATCTGTATCTAGTTCTCCATCTGAGGAGTACAGTTCGTCGTAAAATTTTTAAAGGTTAGGTTGATCTCCCTCTGAGTGGTGACCAGTCTGCCCTTTTTGTCTTTGACCCCTGCAATCTGACAAGAGGCTTCTCTGGCCTTTAGCTGACTAGCCAAGAGTTCCCAGCTTTATCACCTGACTCATACCATTTTTACTTGAGTCTTAAGTGAGAATATTCAGCCTTTTTGGAAAATATTTTATTAAGCTCATATTTAGCTCTGACTAAATATGAGAGGCAGGAATCGGTGGGTTTAGTCCAAAATTGTTTCCCCAGTCTTTTGATTTCTTCCTCATATCTATGGGTTTTTTCCTGATCAAGCTTCTTTGAGATGGCAGATTCCTGAATCAGAACCCCCCTCATGTAAGCTTTGAAGGCATCCCAAACATATATTTGTTTAGTAGGCTACTGTCTTTATTAGTCTCAAAGAACATAATAATGTGTTTTTTGAGGTCCTCACATGTCCTCTTGTCCTGCAGAATACTAATGTTCATTAGCCATGTTATAGTTCTTTCAGTCTTGCTTCCTATGTGGCCACAAGACCCACAGGAGCGTGATCATAGATAGCTATCGCTCCTATGCTACAGGCCCCTTTGTTAGCAATTAAGGAATGTGTAATTAAGAAATAATCAATACGGGAGTAAACGGAGTGTCTGTTGGAGAAAAACGTATAATCTCAAGCAGTTGGATTAAGTAACCTCCATATATCATGCAAGCCGTTTTGTCTACAGAGCAAGTTGATTGCATTCACAGTTTTGGAGGGTTTGGATTTGTCTAAGAAAGCGTCAAGAAGTTGATTAAAATCGCCTCCTATTATGACTGGGAAGTCTCCAAAATCCAGAAGAATTTTTTTGATGTTGAGAAAGAAGTCTGGGTCTTCTTCATTTGGAGCATATAATATCACCATTTGGCCAGAAAGATTAACCAGAAGTCCTAGGATGCGCCCCTCGCTGTCTCTGAATTTTCTCTCCACCCTTACATCTACACTTTTGGAAAATAGTATAGATACCCCTCTTTGTTTTTTGTTGTGGCAATTATGATAAAAGAAGCTTATCCATCTACCACATATTCTAGCTGCATCTCTCTCTAGCAAATGAGTCTCTTGAAGCATAATCACATCTGACTGTTTTTGTTTTAAATAATCCAGTGTCTTGTGTCTCTTTTTATAGGACCCTAGCCCGTTTAAATTCCAGGAGGTAAACTTTGTTATCTTATTATCCATATGAGAAGTAGGTAATGTCTAGCCAGTGGTTTAATGTATCCGAAACCATGTGAAAATTTGAAGTGCAAAACATAGCCCAAGAACACCCGACTGGTGGTCCCCTCCCAGGCAAACCCAGCAGAACCCCCCCCAATAACATCGAGCCCATAGCTCTAAAATATCCCATATTACCTTCATCAAGGTACATTATGCATCTAAAGTCATGGAGAGCTCTAACCAAACTCCTTCTGAATATGATATTCTGATATTTGAACAGAATGTGTTTGAGGGGACTGCAGCACATTTAATGTATTAAACTTGAATTCAATTCTTAATTTTCCTTTGCAAAGTACTGCATTGATACATTTTTCCTGCAGGTAATGCCAGCTTACCTTCATGTGCATTATATCGGTCCCTGATCTCTTTACAGCTCCTTGCAACATAACTGGATCTGTTCCTCAGTTTATCCAAATGTTCAGAGTTGGTCCTGGTGAGGTGGGTGAGCTCCTCATTTACTGAAAATTAGTTGGATGAAGTTAGATAACATTGGTATACTGTTGCAAAGCACAGTACATGAGCATATGTAGGAAATATCATGTGTGTATTTACCTGGAGCTGCAAAGGATTCATGCTCCACTGACACCAAAACCACCAACAGCAAAAGAATATGATATAACATGTCTGTGGGGAAAAAACATAATAAATACATTAGACATAAACATCAAAGAACCTCTTTTGTAGCTGTTAGAGTATATTATTCATTGTAGGAAATCCTCTTCCAGTACCAACACTCCTTTGTATTTTCATGTAGCTCTATATTCAGCACAGAAGTCAGGCTTGAAATTGAAGTCTCTGAGAGTGCTGGCTGAGCTTTTATCCTTTATGGACAGAAAACACACCACGGCTGTTGGGTGTTTATTAGTAATTTATTAACATTTACAACTGCAGGTGACTGAATAACTTGTGCACATGACTGAGTGCTTCTTTATAGTAGCAATATAGTTAAAAATGTTCGTAAAACTGATTCACTGTAATAAGTCACCATGTAGGTATGTATATACAATCATGTTTAAATAAACAACAGGAAAGAGAAACAGAAAGAAGGAATTTTGTACTAAAAGGACAAACTTTGTAAGATATCCACTTGACCTGACCTAACTCAATTTATTTATTCATTTCAATTTTTTTTTCAATCCTGAAAAACTGTGAACCTATTCTTTAAATAACTAAAATGAAAATCAAAGTTTCACACTTATGGAGGATTTCCTGCAATCTGGCAACATTTGATCCTAGTAATGACTTAACGTAATTACATTAGTAAATCCGTTATTGTAATTAAAGCTTCTGAACCCTTTCAAAATCACTCCTCATTAGAAATTGTTCCATGCTAACAAAAAATCAATCAAACATATCACTATATAGTTTTAAATTATGAAAGGCTGTGTTTTTTGTGACATTGGCACTCATGCATTTCCTGCATCTTATAACTGTATCAAAAACTAATCTTACATCCAATCCCTTTTTGCTTTTTCTTCATTATAACTGTATTTATATACAGTATACATTTCTTCTTGCTGTCTGTCCTCATTAGCTGTCCTGTGACCCTCTGATGTAAATCCTGTCCTGCTTTGAAGAACGTCCAGGCCTGACATTGTTTGTCAAATGACAGGAGTGTTAGGACATGTTATTGATGCATCTATTTCTGAGCTGTGTTGATAGCAGTAAGATGTGATGTGGTCAATGCTCAATCATACTCTCTTGGCTCAAAGTGCAAAATATTTCATGTTTAATCAATGTTTGTTAGATTATAATAATCTAATCTTATTGTGTTATCTTATTTTGTTGCTTTCATTAAACTTCCTTTTCCCCTGCATTTTTTTTGGCTTACTGACTGCAATAAATGGCTCTTGTTTTTGCTGACAAACTTTTATAACTGCTCTTGTCTCTGCAACCCTCCTCTGTGGGTCCTTCCACTGAGCTCATCAGAGTCCTGCTCCACATCTCATCCATGTAGACCTTCAGCCAGTGGTCTCACCTCTTCACCACCACCACTAGTGTCTCAGGTGGAAGTTCCTGTACAGATATCTCCCTGAAAACCATGATGTCTAATCACCAAAAACTTCTCACAAACTTCTCCTCAAATATCTCTATGGTCTACACTATACGTCATATAAACTAAATTGAATTACTCTCTAAGTGTCTCCTTCAGTTGAGTCTCTCCTAATTGAAATGAACTGTAGGAGCAAGGCTTACTGATAACAACAATATATGTTACTGGTACTACTTTGTGTTGTGTATCAAAACAAACGTGACAAACACAGATAAGGATGTTGTTGTAAAAAGCCAAGTCCTCACTCCTTTTCTATTTCCTAGACATATTAAATATTGTCTTTATGTAATGTCCTTTCCACTTTTACATTCATGTATTTTTTGCAGAGATATTAAAAAAGGACAAGTTTCAGAACCAGCATCAAGTTTTTGAAGCATCTATTTCTGAACTGTGTTGATAGCAGTAAGATGTGATGTGGTCAATGCTCAATCATACTTTACTTCACAACAACTGTATGTCCTTTCTTTAATCTCAGTTGACGTCACTTGGCTCAAAGTGCAAAATGTTTAATATTTAATCAGTGTTTGTTATTATTATTATAATTATACACCACTCAAGCCACGGAAAACATAATGATCTTATTTAGTTGTTTTCACTAAACTTCCTTTTCCTCTGAAATTTATGACTTACTGACTGCAATAAATTGTCCACATAAAGCTTAGCAATAAAGAAGATATCTTCATGCTTCTCCATTTATTTGTTCACTCTTTCTGTTCCCGCTGACGGAGGGCCTTCATGCTTTCAGTTAAAACAACCACAACCCCTGTTAGCCAATTGCTCTTAAAAGTTGCTCTCAAACTTTTAAAGGTGTTCCTTTCTCTGCAACCCTCCTCAAGTCCAGTGATCATCAGATACAGCATCTATGGGTCCTTCCAATGGATCACAGTCCTGCTCCCCATCTCATTCATGCAGATCTTCAGCCACTGCTATCACCTCTGATTAGTTCAGACTGTCATATTCTAATATTAACTTCAGATAAACTTTGGTGTGCATGTTTGCACAGATCAAGGACTGTGAATATGTTCCCCAATTACTTACAATGAAATCAGTTTAGGGGTTATTGGAGTAAGAAAACACCAGTTTCAGTGTTTATATGGACATTTGGATATTGTTTTAAAGCAGACTTGAAACATCGTGAACCTCTTGTTTAATACAAATGACTGTTTTACTGTAGTATTGTGTCTGTTCTGTCTGGAGATCACACAAAGAGAATCACTGGTTCTGTTACATGAGATTACATGGTGTGGAAAATTACATGGTAGGAACACAATACAGGCTCAAAGTGATAACATCATTACAATGACTAAAATCTAAAACACAGAGGTAATACATGTTTCTATTTGTAATTTGTTTGTGAATAATTTACAGTAGTTTTAAATTATGAAAGGCCGTGTTTATTGTGACATTGGCACTCAGGTTTCTTTGGATTTCCTGCATCTTATAACTGTGTATCAAAAACTAATCTTACATCCAATCTCCCTGAAAACCATGATGTCTAATCACCAAAAACTTCTCACAAACTTCTCCTCAAATATCTCTATTGTCTACACTATACGTCATATAAACTAAATTGAATTACTCTCTAAGTGTCTCCTTTAGTTGAGTCTCTCCTAATTGAAATGAACTGTAGGAGCAAGGTTTACTGATAACAACAATATATGTTACTGGTACTACTTTCTGTTGTGTATCAAAACAAACGTGACAAACACAGATAAGGATGTTGTTGTAAAAAGCCAAGTCCTCACTCCTTTTCTATTTCCTAGAGATGGACCCACCCATTTTCACCTGAACTCACCCTCAACTGATTGCCTGCTACTCTTCCCCCTTTCCACTGCTCTGTTTGGCAGCAGGCCTGAGCACGTGTGAGGACTTTAATCATATTATCAATGATTATTTGTAATTGATGTGAGTCATTTTGTCTTTATATTGCTGCAGTTAAATGGTTTAGGATTCATGCTTGAATGTGTCTAGATACTTAACCAATGTTGTATGCTGTATGTATGTTTACTTATTGGTAAATATTGTTTTGGTCACTTTGATGATAGTACAGACTGATGGTTGTGTGTCAGTGGTAAGTGAGCATGATTTATTAGCTTGGATTCTTAAGCAGATGTGAATCCTTAGAACTGATTGACAAGTAGAGATGTACTTGTCTAAACTTTTAACACACTAAAAGTATAATTTAAGTATAGAAAAATAGTATTGTAAGTATTTTTCACTTTGGATTAAATCTATTGCTTCTCACTTTTTAAAGAATCCAGAATATATGAACATGCAAATATTATTTTTTTTTTAAAGTTGAATTACTGGTCATAAGACATTTCCTACTTCACTATGTCCATTGTCAGTGTATGTGAACAGGAGTCTTAAGTGAAACAAAGTGACTAAATCATTACAATAACCTAAAATTAATTCAAAGAGGTAATAGTTGAATTTACTGCCCCACATCAATGCCTCACTGATAATGAATCAGTTCTCTGCAGCACAGAAAGACATAAGGTGTGAATTTTGTCATCTCTAGTGATTTTGATGCAGGATAACACATCAGTGTATGCTCTATGAAACAGAGGGTGAATAATTTACATGAGTTTTAAATTACAAAAAGACTGTATTTACTGTACCATTGGTGATCAAGTTGTAGTTGTAGTGTGACAGGGCGTAACGGTTCAAAGGGCGTCTAGTCCTGAGATCTTTCTCAACTGAGTTTATCAGACAGTTAATATATAGATATCTGTGATGGTTATGTGAATTTACATGTTGAGCCACCAAATCTCTTAAAGTTCTTGTGTTTGTTAATAATCAACTACAGCAGTTTTTGGGATTATTGTGACAATTGCAAAATTTGTGACTTTCCATGGCAGAATACTCTCTCTTATGTTGTGTCAATATTAATGACAAATTTTGCTCTTTGACCAGGAAACTCTAAGTGACACAGGTGTCACTGATGCATTCTTTATGATTCTTGTTTAATTTATAACAATGTTATTTTTATTTCTCATAAATTGCACTTATGTACACAAATACAAGTTTTGTGTTATTCTACTGAACTCAGTGAATGCAATGTCTGATTCCCACCACTAGATTTCACTGTTCTCTTGAATTTATCATTTTCTGACTAGTACAAACATTGACTTCTGTGTGAGTGTGTGAGTCTGATCTATTTTTAGATGCTTGAAGGACACTATAAGAGTTGGTGGCAGCTTCTCTGATGCCTCACACTAATAATTCAACTTCTTCACAAGAATAAGAATCGGCAGCCAGCTGTGCACCCACAGCTGCACAGACTGCTGATCTCCTCTGGAAATATTTACTTCTTATTAATAAAGTATTGTGCTAAATAACTGTGTCTTCTCACTTCACTCCTATAGCTTCCTTTAATTATTTTGTCCATATTTCACACTAAATTCTTCAAGTGCTTCTGCCTTCTTTTATTCATAGTTTATGGTTCACTTTCTCTCCTTCCTACCCCTCCTTGCTGTTTTCACTTTCTCAGTCTTGACTGGTTCACTCATCTTATCTGACCTAATTCATTTTTCTGCCGGAAACATTCAGATTCATTGACTTGAATTCACTCATAAATAAAACACACACAGTCACACAGTGTTCAGTTCTCAGACTAGCTCTGAGCATTCATGAACATAGAAGATATAAAGGATTGGACAATTTATGTGAGAGTTTTGTGCTTATAGACGATCGTAAGCCCGGACTAAATCTGTGTTAGATGTGTTCTTCATATATCTGTAATAATGCTGAGACCAGGAGCCTCTCCCTTTGGAGTGCCGGGATTATTGTAGGAAACAATGCAACAACCTGATCCGATGTCCCCAAAGAGACCAAAGGGGATTATAAGGTCTTTCGGACAGAAAAACTTCACTTATTGGATCAGAGGAGAAAAGGCAGTATGTGCAAGGTCAAAGTAAATCCATCAGTCAATACATACAGATAAAAATGCACATTTTCACTATTTATATGTCTATGCTGTCTATGGTGTTATGTTGTGGAAATCATCTTTTTTATTTGTTCAGTCAGATTATGGTCACAAGACTATTCATGGTACAGAAAAGAATATTGTGCTGCAAACATTTTTAATCATTTTTCTTTTTGTGAAATATTATTATTTATATTTCTTTGGGCCTCAACAATTTCAAATAAAATAAGATGAGAAGTTTAAAGAAGACTCACAGTGTTTAATTTTAAGGGGTTACGATTCAAAAGCACTGGTCAACACTGCTCCAAGTGGTTGCACTATGATCAATGAAAAAAGGAAATTCAAAGAGAAATATGCCATGGATTTTCCTCGTTTTTTCCTTTTTCATATTGGATAGTTTTCAGGTCTTTAAAAAGTCAGTCAAAATCAATCAAAAAAGTAAAATCCTTCATTTCAAAGCCTTTCGTCAAACTGTTCACATCTCATCAATTTACATGATGAGGGTCATTTTAAAGGGTCACATACCAAAAAGGTTGCTATGTGTGAAATACCTATGTACACACAAGACACAGAAAGAATGGAACATAGTTTACTTTCCACACTGATCAGCCTGTAGCGAAATTGTCCTCCAAGAAAAACAACAGCATCACTTATTTGTCAATGATGTTGCCTAAAAGCTAGTTATAAATACATTTATAACTGTTAAGAACATCCAGCAACCATTTGAGTAGATCGTCATCAGTCAGGATCAAACATGTCAGTGGTGTGACTTTGTTTTAAAACTCGTGGGTATATAAATGAGTAGACAAAGAGTTGTCACTGAAGGAAATCTTCTCTTTCTCTAACACTTTCCAAGCCTTTTGTGTAACCAGATCTTAACCACAGTGGAATCAGACAGAAAAACAGACATGTGAATCATTTTTGCACCTGTGTTTTATGACATTTTCGAAAGGCACTGACCAAAGATGTAGCCCTATTGATTAGGGCATCAGATCAAAAAACGCTTGTACTGTACAGTGATTATATATATATTTCTTTACCCTGAACGCAGGGGTGCATTAATGAACAGGCTAACCTGGGCTACAGCCCCAGGGCCTCCACCATGGGGGGGGGGGCCTCTAAAAATTGAGAATAATTATGTAGGCTAATGAACACTTGAACGTAACGCACATGACGCTGCTCTAGAGTGACATCTGGTGGTAAAATTAATGGGGATGGTGCGACACCAAGACCCCCCCCCCCATATCTTTCATTTTGATACAATGTAACAAAATCACACCATATATATCCAATGCGCAGCTTAGTAGACAGCACACAAAGCGACAGGCAAGGCGACACATAGCCTAATAGTTAGCAAAAATGAAGTGGGGTTGTAATTGTTGCAATGTTATTGTGCGTGCATGTGTGTGTGAGTGCATGCTGGCTCATTTGTAAAAATGAAGGGTTTTTGCTTGCAATATGTTTGATTTGTTGCATAGCCTATGGAACAGTTATTATTAGCCTAAGTGAAGTATTGTGCTCATGTAATTGTGTGTGTAGGTGAGTATATGTTGGCTCATCTGCAAAAGTGAAATGCACATAGTTAATGGTACATACATTGGTACATACAATGGTACAAATAAATGGCACAGAGCCAAAGATGACCTTGTATTGAGTTTTTATAGGCAAAATATATGCTGTGTCAACCACTTAGAGATGGGGGGCTCGTAAAGTCCTGTGGTGGGGGTGGGGGGGGGCTCATTAAGTTCTGTAGCCCAGGGGCCTCCAGTGATGTTAATGCACCCCTGCCTGTACGTGTTGTATTTTTCTGTTATTCAAATACAGTATGAATAGGCTGTCAGTTACATACTTTTTCTGCCATTGTGTGCCAGTCTGTTATATATGTATTGTTTCGTTAAAATGGGAAAATTGTATAAATAAAGTGTTTTACATGTAACATACACATTCTGGCTGTTCTGTAAGCTGATTTTTCACCACTCTTGTGGTAAAACTGATGAAATATGGGAGTTTATGGTGAGTAAACTATCATGCTTTTCCTGTATTCTACACCCTCACAGCAGTAGTTGCCTTAGTTTAGATGAGGTCCTTTACCTGAAGCACAAAAATTGATTTACAGCTTCTCCTGAAACACCCTGTGCCTGTCTTTTGCCTTCTCTTGTTCTGTTCTCCCTGCAGGCTCGAGGACTCCATTAACTCTCACACATTGAACATTGACAATTGTGGCCCATTAAAAGTTTCCCCATGTGAACGCAACTACCCTGGGAGACACTTTAATGCAGTGATCTCCTTTTGGGTGGCATGAGAACGAGATGGAGAGAGGATGAAATAAGAAGAGTATATAGTCAGTCAATATTAATAGATGTAATCACTTTATCATCCCTCGTTTCTCTCTGAACTTCACTCAGCCAGGCTTGTAAACTTTTCTCACTCAGTAACATGCACATGCCCTGCAACCTCTGTAAATGGGACACACATTATTAAAAATGTATTTGACTTCTGTTTTATTAATCCTCTTTGGTATGGTGACTATTCTTACATACAGTTTGAGACGCCTCAAATGATGATGTGTGTATGGTAGACTACAAACCCTGCAAGCAGTCATTGCCATTAGGCTGTACGCACATCTGGAAACAATTATATAGTACACATCTGCCGTGTTTTCTCACCCCGCCATAGTCAGAATGAACATAGACACAAACATGTTACAACCGGTGCCTAATTGAGACAACAGCCTGCATGTGTTAACTGCATACGTCCTCAGTGAAATTGGAAATTAGGATTGCACTACACTGTGGTGTAATGTAAAGGAAAAATTCAACATCTTGCCAAATGAATTTATTTGCTTTCTTACTAAGGGTTAGATGAGATGATCGACACCTCTCATGTCTGTACAGTAAATATGAAGCTGGACTCTTCAGCCAGTTTGCTCAGTTTAGCATAAAGACGAGAAACAAGGGGAAGCAGTTAGCCTAGCTCGGACCTAAAGTAACAAAATCCATCTAACAGCAGCTCTAATGTAATCTCCATGTTATTTTCATGCTCTGGACTGTGTGAACCAACAACAATTTATTTTGGAGGACATGCTGTTTAATATGTTGAAGTGATTTAAAATGAGCTTTAAAGTTATTGTTCTCTCTTCTCATTGCACATAGGCAAACATCCACAGGAGACTCTCTGAGACACTCACGGCCATTTCATTTATACCTGTATGTAGCATTTCCATTTGCTTTCCATTTCGGACATGCCTCTGCATAGGTTGGCAAAGATGTTTACGTGCATCTTCAGAGAACCATAAATCCAGCTTTAGAGGTGTTGGTAGGCTGATTTTGCCATTGGATAGAACCAGGCTAGCTGTTTCCCTTATTTCCAGTGTTTGCACTATGCTGAGCTGAAAGCCCCAGAATAGAATAGACCTGGAAATGTGCATGTTAGGTCATTTTTAAATGCTGTAATAGCAATGTAATCACAACCCACAACAAATCTCTGAGTAGCTCCAGATGTAATTACAGTGTGTTCTTGTTGGCTCCACTGAGACTTGCAGCTCCTTGACACTTTCATATTAAACACCAACAAGGAAGTCTCATCAAACAAAAATGAACAGATGTTAATCTGTAGAGACTTTATCAGAGCGAAGGGTATGGGACTGTGCATCTCCAACTATACTTTTGTAGTCGCTGGTCCTGCATCAGCCTGACCAAATAGGCATTAATCACTCTTGTGTTTTTGCATGTTGTCACTGTAAAAGCTTCTGTGTTCTCACTGTTCAGGGCATCTTTCACAGGAACAACCTTTACAAATTATTCATGTTTGTTTCTTTCGGGAGATAGAAAGGGGGAAACAGAGTGAACAGTGCTTCCCCCAAGCTGCACAGCTGACTGGTGCTAATGTGAGTTAGTTACATAATCCCATTTCTAGAGATTCAGAGAAATCCTGACCTCTGATAACTCTCTTTCCATGATGGGGAACAGGCAAAGCTGGCCTTTGAATGGAAGCAACTGTGCAAAAATGTCTATTGACACTCTGTTTTTCAGGTGAAATAGGTTAGATATTATTATTTGTTTGGTATTCAATTTCACCTGAGAATTTTCTTGAAATTAGGAAAATTGCTTTAGAAATTTTAATTTATTAAGTGTGTTATCATCCATGTATAACATCAGTTCTATACTAACACTGAGACTGAGAAAACTATGAATGAGAGAAAGGTGAGTGCATCTCTCCCTGCTTGTCTCAAAACTCACCATACAGGTGTCTGTCTGTCAGTTATGACTATTTCTTACAGAATTATTAAAATAAGTGCCACAGAAAGGACAAATTGAATTACTAATACTTTCATTGTTTTTTTTATTTATTTCTCACTTGATTTAACCTTGGCTTTAAAATAATGATAAAACCTACTCAAAGTATCTCTTATGTCAGTGTGTCCTTTTTAAACCAGAATATAATTACAGAAGTAAATATTTTTGTCAGGCAAACATCTATTGTGTACAAAAATGTATCTGTAAAGACAGAAAATAACAGCTCCTCCTACCATGTAGAGATCACATGGCACTCATTACCCCACTTTTTTATTTGAAAGACACATCATGTCCTGTGCTCCTTTCTTTAGGGCATTATGTCTGTTAATGTGCACAATACATTGTTTGGGGATAATGGATGTTATTTTTATCATGTAAACTCCTAATTGTAGGTGGAGCTTTCATTTTTGTCTGTTGCCTTTGTTCACATGTGTGTTTGTAGGACAAACTTTGCATCATTAAATGTTTAGTAGATAATCAAATTCGGTGTGTGGCAACCTCTCCTCTTCTTCTGTATGATGTGCACACAGTTTGCTCCCTGACCTCTAACATAAAATGTCCTCCGGTGTGTAACCTATATGGGTATCTGCGTCCGTCTGTCTTTGTCGTTACTCTCCTCAGTGTCCAGCACCTGCTCCGAGGTTGTCCCTCTGTGATAAAACACGGCCACCGTGGTGTTCCCACTATCCTCGCTTCCCCTCGTGTTCAAAGCATACGAGATGCCTAGCTTCCCGTTCAGTGGGCTCTCCTGCTTCATGTGAACGGCCTCGTTACTCGCCATCACCGTCTCCACTGCTGCGCTCACTGCGGCCCAGCACCCTCGTCCCCGGCAGCCCAACAGGCGCAGAAAAGCGTCTCTGAAGTCCGCGTTGAATGCATAGATGATCGGGTTCAGGGACGAGTTGCTCCAGCCGATCCACACGAAGACATCGAAGGTTTTTTCACTGACACAGTAAGGGCCACGCTGGGCGGCCGGGGCCCCTGGTCCGGGACAGAAGGGCAGAGCGCAGTTCAGGACAAAGAAGGGCAGCCAGCAGCAGACAAAAACACCCATGATGATGCTCAGAGTTTTTAGGACTTTTGTCTCTTTTCTGATAGAGACGTTCAGATCGCGGTGTAAGGGGTTAGAGGGCTGATAATCAGGATGAAGTCTGATTTGAGACTCATAAGAGTTGGCACTGATTTCCGCACACAGGTCAGGAAACAATTCAGGTACGTCCGAGCGGCAATTCCGTGCATGCTCGGCCGCCCGCTCCAGTGAGGATATCATCCGGATCTGCATCTGGGCTATCCGGTAGATGCGGGTGTATGTGACAATCATAATAGCAACGGGGATGTAGAAGCTGATAAGAGAGGAGGATATGGCGTACGTGCGACTCAGGCTGGAATCACAGCTTCCATCAACACTCTTACCGTGAAGTGCCAAGTCCTCCCCGGCCGGGACACCGAGCTCTGCCCGGTGCCAGTTCAGCTGCACGGGAACGAAGGAGATTACCACAGAGACTGTCCAAGTCACGCCGATCATAACAGAGGCCACCTTCTTGTTCATACTCCTCTCGTAAAGGAAGGGGTTGGAGATGGCCCAGTATCGATCCACACTAATCATGCACAGGTTGAGGATGGAGGCCGTGGAGCACATGATGTCGCAGGCCAGCCAGGTTTTACAGAACCCTCCAAACGGCCAGAAACCGGCCACCTCAGCCACAGCTTTCCACGGCATCACCAGCACGGCGACCAGGAGGTCCGACAGAGCCAGCGACACGATGAAAATGTTGGTTAATTTGGCACGCAGGTGCCGGAAGCGACAAACAGCTGCGCACACCGTGAAGTTGCCGAGAAGTGTCCAGATGATGAGCAGCGCCAGGACGCACCCTGTTAAAGCTCGGTGCGTCGGTAACTCCTCCCGGCTGCCGGCTCCCAACAGTGCCAAGCCGGTTGTGTTGTTCATTGCCTGGTTTTACGCGCGGCCATATGCTATACTGAAAGATCAAGTATGCCACCCATCTGTACTATTAACAGAAAAACAACAAGAGACAAAGCGGTCACTCAAACAGAAGTGCGCGTCCTGGTCATGTCGGACTGAGCTGTGATGCTGCTCTGAGCGCAGAGCAGATTTACTGGGGACCGCATGCACCACCAGCTGGTACTCACTGCTAACAAAACAGCTCAGAGCCGCGCAAAACTGTGCAAAGTTTGCTATCTGAGAAAAACAAATACCATGTCAAGTCATTTTAAATGATCTCTTCTGCATTACTGTTTTATATTCTCTACATTCTTTTGTCTTACTTTTATTAGTCAGTGGTTTTATTGTAAATTATTATTAGGATCTTTGTATTACTATAAGACATATATAAAATAGAACATAGTATTGAAATAAAGTGCTGTTAAAAGGCTCTATATCCGATAACGAATAATACATTTAAACATGGGCGGGGCTAGGGGGTGGCTTTTGGGGCTGCAGCCCCCAAAGTTTCGGTGACAAAACAATCGTTGACTAAATCTGAGCAAGTTTATAACTCTTGTGATTAAGAGTGAAACCTCTGAAGACATTTCAGCTGAAGCACTGTTACACAGTGAAATTACATATTTTTGTTTTCCTTTTGATCTAATTCCTTATTGATAATTATTTATTTATTTCTATGTGCATTGTTTTTGGAAAATTGTTGACAAGGACCAAAATAAATCACTACTACTACTATTGATTTTTGCAGTTGTCATACAATGCAGTAATATTAAATTCTGCACGCAATTCTGCATGAAAAAAATGTCCCTGGCTGTAGGTGCTCTGGGTTTAGCCCCAGATCCTGTCAACTCCGCCCCTCTATTTAAAATAAAACAAAAGAGAACAAACTCATTTATCAAGTGTAAAAATGTATATGTTTATCTCAGATCAGTTGCATTTGAGTGTGCCACTGGATGTGAAAAAACGAGAAACAATTTTCCATTTGAGTTTTTTTTTAATTGGACCCATTTCACTGAGTTCATTCCTTGGATTTAAATTAGTAGACTTAATAACGACCTCCCTTTGGGCATAGGACCTTTGATAATCCAATTGCTGCATTATAATCTTCCTGTCACACACAATTTTGTAACAGTTCCAACTTCTGTATTTGCAATTTCCCAACTCAAACTTTGGACTTTGAATCTAATCTCCAGTTCGATCTCTTTTTGCATTGTGTCCCCTGAGGATTTTTTAGTCCTTTTATAATGATAATATAATAATTGAGGGGGGTATTATTTAGAGAGTTTGGGCTGGGTTAAGAACTGTTAATTATATATTCTATATTTGATATTGGACTGTATATAAATTGACTCAACTTTTAATATCCAGAAGAAAAAATACACTTCATGTTCATTTCACTTAAAATGTATTTGCTCCATTCAGACAACACACAAGTTCTGCATTTGAATATCCGGTTAACATGGCCAGGGATACGAACACTAACATTACGACAGGCTGTAGCTGTAGAGAAGTCATGGAAACTGGAGGTAGAATGTTGACTGGTGAGACGAGTCATGTTGTCAGCACCACCATGTTGATCATAAATCTGGAGGTGCTGAAAATGACGCTTTCCCAGCCTTCTGATAGCTTCTTTAATGAACCTGTAATTTCAGATCCAGCAAACCTCATTATGCTTCTCTTTCTAAATAGTTTATTGTTGTGCTTCAGGATTACAGGATATGTGTATTTCTATACTTACTGAAGCCCCCCTTCGCTCCTCATCTCTTTGGTGCTGAAGTTGGTGTGACAGCCTGAAGTAGCATCAATGCTTACAGGGACTACAGTTCATTAATCTATTTACCTCTTATTCCAGCTGGTTCTTCATTCAGACTCTTGATTTTAGATTGTACACTTTCTCCAGTTTTACCAACCCAAACGTACGTCACCAGGCACTCTGCAACACTGGAAAGGGACAGGTAGTGCTTCCTGACTGTCTTGTGAAGATGGAGGCTTAAAGGTTGAATATGTAGAATATTTATTAAAAGCTATATTTTTTTAAAAATAATACAGCCACGGGGCGCTTTGAGGGGTACAGAATGAAAGTATTGCTTTTCCATAAATAAAAAAAAATTTAGTCTGAATTAATATTTTTAAAATTTTTTGACGGGTTCGACAATGACGTTCTGACACGTTCTGTGTACATTGTACCAGCCATTTAGCGGCCGGAATTGCGGGTTGCCAGGGTTGTCTGTTGTTCCGGCGCAGCTACTGTAGGCTGGCACTGGGTGAAATGGAGTTGTAAACAAGTAGAGCCGTGTTGGACTTACTAAAACCAGCGTTTTTTGCTCTCAAGTACAACTTTTCATCACAAAACTTCGAAGGTAAGACAGAATATCTGTTAGTCGCTGTAAATAAGTGGTTGTTTAACTTTGTATTCTTTGGCTGCTGGTTCACTGAGTTTTAAGCGCAATAATAGTGGTGTTGTATCGAGATGAGTTTCCCCGTCGAGATGTGTTTCCCCTAGTCCCGCCCCCGTCCGAAATGGCCCGAACGGCGAAGGAAGCGCGCGTTCACAAAAAGCTCGTCCACGAGCAGTTGTGCTCGTACCACAGAGGTACTGTGGAGAGAGCTAAGGTTAAGGACTGTCTACTTATATTTTTAGACTGGGACAATATCACATGTATTTGTGTTTTCATGTCTTTATTGACACGACCAACTACTGTTATTTCTATCAATAAAAATATTATTTTCAATATTATGGACTTTTGGAAGAAAGTGTGCTCATTCATTCATAGGCTAAATATAAATAGCTAATGTATCATATTTGTCTTAAATGCAGCTCCATTATAGCAGGTAAAGCACATTCTGACAGCTTGGAACATTACTGTCAGATACTGTTCCCCCTATGTTTTTCATCAAGGGAGGCTCACACATCTTTCAAATTCATACTGCTGACTTCTTTCACCACCACTGATAAGTCCTGTGATTTTCAGGCTGATATCACCATATTTGACCATTTTAAGCAGGGGGAACGCATTCTGACAGCTTGAAATACAGCTATACCGGTCACCGGTACTGTTGAACTCGCCAGGGTCTTAGCTTTCATATGAGATGCTATTTGTTTGTGTACCATGAAGTATCAAAACGGTAGCAATGGAAATGTGGAGAGTGGGTTGACTTTCTGACGCTATTCGGATTTTGATATTTGATCATTAACCTCTTAACGCACGCTGTTCCGTTCACGGGACAGGACGGATGTTAGGAGGTAGCCACACGTTCTTCTGATGTTTTAAACACCAACCCTTAAACATATATACTCATGCCGTACATTGTTGGAAAGCTTAGATTGTTCTGATTCATTCAAGACCACTCACGACTTATATGGTTGCTCACAGCCGTAATAGTATTAGCGATTAGCTAAGCTAAAAAGCTAAGCTATAATGCTACATACCTTCAAAGTCTTCCCTTTATCCACAACGATCATCTTATGACTCAGCACTTTCTGTACAGCTCGCCAAGTATCCATTCTTGTGAAATATGAAATCCGTTTTCATAAAACCGGAATATTTTCCTCAATATGTCCATGTATTTAGTCCAACACGTAATGTAATAACACAAATAACAAACCATATAAGGTCCGTTTACGGCATTTCCTGACCTGCGCGTCCATCTCAGAGTACACGTGACTAGATGTTTACGACCATGAGCCTCTTCTGCTTCTGACGACACCACACACAAGCCAATCGGTGTTTAGGATTAGGCAGTACACGTAGAGACATTGCTGCTACTCCCACTGGCGTTACAATGTAATGTACCTCGGTGGTTTCAAGCAAAGTCCTTCTCTTATTATAATGTCTCTGTTTCAAGTCAGTTACAGCGAGGGTATGTTCGCTTCCTGTTTTCAAAATAAAAGCACCAACTCTATCGTTATGGTTTTCTTAATAATAAAAGGCAACGGATGTTTTATTTTGTGAAAATGACCGGAAGTGCGTTACTCGCTACGGCTAACTTGAGTGGCTCCGAATTCTCAGGAACAAAACTTTAAACAGATGTTATTTGGACAAATTAGCGTCACATTGTGGATCTAAATGGCTACTTTCTCGCCTAAAAAGGTTGGACATGTGGATAAAGTGATATATTTACAGAGTTAGAGCTAAAATTATATCCGGCACCGGACCTGGCAACCCGACTGCTGGAATTACTTTTTGGTTGTTGCGACAACGATCTCGAGACATTAGATGGCGTTGTTCTGCTCATTGTACATATTCTACCTTTAAGAAAAGACATGATGATTTTCTCCAGTGCTTCTCTTTGAATCACTCACACCTGCAAACTGACTGCACTGGAGGTGTGTTGCGAGTACAATTTAGTTCCTTCTGATATTACTATATTCAAAAGAGCTAAATATTCAAAAAAGCTAAATATTCAAATGAGTCATGCAATCAAATTCTTTTTTGGGAGCAGACAGGAAACAAGAGAAGCAAAAAATCTACGACAGGCATCAAAAACCAGGAACATTGCAATTTTATGGTATGCACATTTGGCTTTTAGTGTACTCTATTCTTGACGAGAATGAATTAGAAGATCGATACAATACTCAATTTGTCCAAAGAAAACAACATCCTTCTCGGCTTGCTTGAATCTCCACTACACAATCTGCTTACTAGCACCTCTAAAGTTCAGTTATTAACATGTTGAAGCTTGTTTGTTTATTCTGTACAAAAACCAAAGAGAAAAAACACATTGTGATTTTATGTGCTGGACTTTTTCTTGGCCAACAGTGATAACCTGCAGTCTTGCTAATCTGGTGGTTGCCAGGCAACCAGCAGAAATTACATCAAGACAAGAGGGATTTTGTTGCGTATGCACAAAGCTAGGTTAGCTGTTTTCACCTGTTTCAGGTTTCAGGTGGCGTGTTTCATTCACGCCACCTGATATGAAATCGTGTGTTATCGCGCCATTCACATTGATTTCCTATGTAGACTTGCTGTTGAAATCACGTCAGATGCTTTTGGTGTGAACGCCCCTTTAGTCTGCTGTTGCTTCATGATACATGCCCATAAACAGGCATTCTTTCTGCAGTCTTGGTTGCTAAAGTTCGGATCAGATTCTGGCTCAAACATGTACATATTTACAGTATTTTAGAAGTTTCCATTTGGAGTAAATCACACTACAAGCTATCATTTGTTTCCTGGTTTGTTGTCATAGCTTACAAGAACTGGCCAATTAGATCAGAGTGGACTCAGGCAGGAGCTAAAACTGTCCTGTTTGAGACAGAGGCTGAAACGAGGGGCTGTGTAAAGGGTCAGTATGATTTAAATAAAGTTTCTTTTTACTGTAAGTCGTGCAAAAATATCCCAGTGGAGCCCCAGACTAAACATATATTCCTATAAATGTGTGTATGTCCTCTTTAAAATGTTCTGTACAGTAGATTTAATACAGTGTATTGTAATTGTATTGCATTGTACCTCCGCTACCTAGTGCTACCTATGAACAGTATTATTCAGACAGCAGACTGTGATGACAATACACTCTAAATATAATACCTCCTCTTCCCAGAGCTTTCTCTCTCACACTCTCACACATATACAAAAAGACACACAGGACCTGCTGCTGTGGATAAAAGCAGATTTTTTGGCCGGAGAGAAGCAGATGGCACAGCTGAAGTCAAAGCATCGGTGAGGAACGCTGGAATAGCACTCAAGCAGTATTTGATCTTTATTAATGGCAACAGCGTTTCGTTTGAATACAGATTTAGATGATGGGAACAGACACAGATAGTCAGAAGCAGAGGGCAGGGATTTGATAATCAGATTATCTCCATCATTTGTGAGAGTTTGTACTATTTTTGTGCATTTGCTGATTTAGGACACACTGGAATTACATCCATTTGTTGAAATTGCTTTCGCATGGGCATTCATTTACTTTCTTTTTCCAACTGTAACTGAGTAAATGGTTGGATTTAATAATAGTAACAGTTCAACAGTTGCCACATATTGGAGCTATACATTCCCGAAGGTCACACCACACATATGCATAACAAAGGTATAGTTATAACAAGTTCATTTGTCCTGACAAATAAATGTAAAATAATAAATATTCTTTAGAAGCATTAGGCTGCTACTGTATAGAACAAGGAGCCCCAACACTCTCTAAAGCAGCATTCAGCCCCACCAGCCCCATCTCTTGCACATATCCGGTCACATTTGACATTGTGCTGTGTCTCTCTGTCGAGCTCTCCTTCATTGTCTTGGACAGCTCTGAACATTTTTTTTCATAGCGCTTCTTCAACACAGATATTTCTGCATTATACTTCTCTCTTTCCCTCCGCAGGCTATCCTCCAGCTGCTTCTTGAGGCTTTCTTCACTTTTGTTTTGTTGCTCAAGCTTCATTTTGATGATGTTTAGCTCCTGCTTGACGGCTTCAGTTCTCCTTTTCTCTGCTCTTTGATTTTCCATCTGTATGTCCATTTCTCTCTGATTCTCCTCCTTCTCACGTCTAAGCAAGTCCTCTATTTGCTTTTTCCTGTCCTCCCCCGCCCGGTTCTGTTCCTCTAAAGTCTGGGTAAGTTTATTCAGCTCTTTTTGCAAAGCGTCTCTCTTCATTTCCTCCCTCTGCCTGATGGCCTGCTCCCTCTGTATTTGCTGAATTTCCCTCTCTCTGTCTTTCTTTTCATTTTCCATTCTATCCTTTTGGATGTTCTCCTTCATTGCTCTTTTTATTTTCTCCTCCCGCTCAATTTGCTCCTCTAGTGTTCTAGTAGCTTTGTCAAGTTCCTCTTGAAGAGCTTCCCTCCTCTCTTCCTCCTCTCTACGTATGTCCATCAATCTCACCATCTCTTGTATTTTCTTTTCTTTCTCCTTTTTGTCATTCTCCTCAATCCACTGCCTAAAGGCCTCTTCCCGATCTCTTGCCAGTTTTTCCTCTTTCTCTTTTTCCAGTTTCAGTTTTTTCTTCAGCTCCTCCATCTCCCTTTTGTATTTTTGTTGCACCAGCTCCAGCTCTCTGTCATACCACTCTTTGACTATTGCCTCCTGCTTCTTTTTTAACAGCTCCTCCTTCTCATTCAGCATCCTCCTCTCCTCCTGCAGCTCCTGAGCCAGATCATCTTCCGCTTCCTGGAGCATCTTACTGGTGTAGAAGCTTCCTCCATTACTCTGCATGATGCTGTCCACTAAGGCAAGCAGCTCGGACACCTGCTCCTTGTTCTTTGAGCTCTGGTTGTTGAAGACGCAATACCTGCCGCCACAACCAGCCACCAACTCAGCAAGATCTCTGCACCCGTTGATTAGACAATGCTGCACGGATGACCCTTCCTCCAGGCAGTCTCCAAAGGTAAAAACCACCACGGAGTAACTCAAAGCTTGGGAACCCATTGCCTGCTTGACCTGCCGCACTGCCTCCTTCTCCTCCTGAGTGAACCTCCCAATTTGAATGACAAGGAGAAAGACATGGGGCCCTGGATACAGGAGGCTAATACTTCTCCTCATCTCCCTCTGCACCTCCTGCGGGGTCTGATGCGTGTCCAGCAGCCCCGGAGTGTCCAGGAGTGTCAAATGTCGGCCACGAAATTCTCCACAAGCCCTGCGAGACCGCTGGGTGATCGAGGAGCTGCTGACCTTTGAGTCAAAGACCTTGCGACCCAAGATGGAGTTTGCAGTGGAGCTTTTTCCGCTGCCAGTCTTCCCCAGCAAAACCAGTCGGATCTCAGAGGAGGAGGAGGAGGAGGAGGAGGAGGAGGACGCCTTCCTGCCTGAACAAAAAAAAAGAGAAAATGGAGATTAGATCAAAAGGAAGAATGAAAGAAAAAAAAAGACAGAAAGAAAGAGGGTGATAGATTAAATGGAAATAAAGAAAGACATACCTGCAAAGTTGATGGAAGACAGCTGTTTGCTAATGGATGACATGATTTTTCTGCGCATCCGCCACAAATTAAGAAAAAATGAGAACAGTGCAGCTCTATATAGATCCCAAATTTGTGGGTGTGTCTGCCCCCATGACACATTAAACTCCTCTGAACTCTAACCTTTTGTCATCACCACATTTCTGATATCAGTCTGGAGAAAATGTGATCCAATAGTCCGTCTCTGAAGCACTCAGCACAGCAGGCTTTATCTCTGTGTATACACACTCCGATAGACGAGCATGGTCCAGCTGAGGCAAAGATCAAGGAAGCAGAGGAACGTTTCGGAGGGGGTTGCATAAATTAGGTGGGGTTAATGTGATCAGAGTCACAAAGTGTATGCAATAACTTGATGTTGGTACAAAATGAGAATCATAAGAATGAAAATATTGTCATATGTTTTATATTTGTTTACAAACTCCACTAGATGGAAGCAGAGGTAAATCCATTGGATGTGACAAGTCTGACAAGTTATTGACAGTTGCTATCATGTTGTGCTGCTATCATGTTGTGCAGTCTAAGTCAATACCTTTGTACCGTGGGGACAACTAATATCACATGCAGTGGATTTTAAATGGAAACATTTTTTTGTAACAATTTTTTTTAAATGTATGAATTCATTCTATTTAAATACTGCCTAAAGATATTCAGTGAATCTAGGAGGATTTGGAGTCTGTAAATTGGAACACCTATTTTCAGAAATGATAATGAATTTAAGCTTGTGATTGGAAGTATTCTGTTTTTGGTTTATTATTTCCTACATTACAAATCGTAATACCAGCAGATGTTTATTACACAGAATGAAGGATTAGAGGCACTAGGCCATTTTATTTCAGTTGGGTTTTCATTACTTCCCCTTATATTTACCTTTAAATCATAAAGATTACAATATACAGTATGCCACTTTTGGGGGAACTAATGTATTACTGATGTTCTGGGGATTTTAATCTAAAGCATTAAAATGTACTGGACTGTGCAAATGTTTTAGGCACTAAAAGTAAAGTGAGGTTGCTTTGAAAAAATAATGCCATTAATAGTAACCTCATACAAAGTGCTGTAAAGAGAAAAAACTAAATGAAATAAATATTTGATGTGACCACACTTTGCCTTTAAAACAGCAGCAGTTCTCCTTGGTATACTTGCACACAGTCTCTCAAGGTGCAGGAGGGTTGTTCCAAGCATCTTGGAGAAGTTTCCACAGTTCTTTAGTGAATTTAGGTTGTCTCAGTTGTTTCTGTCTCTTCATGTAATCCCAGACTGACTCGATGATATTGAGATCAGGGCTCTGTGGGGAACATACCATCTGTTGCACGACTACTACTTCTTCTTGTCACTGAAGATAGTTGTGTATGACTCTGGCTGTATTTTGAGTTTTTTTGTCATGCTGCAAAACAATTCTGGGACCAATCACACGCCTCCCTGATGGGATTGCATAATGGATCTAAATATCTAAAGTGCCTAAAACTATTGCACAGTACTATTTTTAAAATCATTTCTTAAAATTTAATATGACAACACATGAAGCATAAAAAAGTATAAAAGTTTTCACTTTTATACTTTTTTATACTTCATGTGTTTTTTATCCTATTGTATATATGCTCCATGTTCACTGAGATGATGTTTTGCTCATTCACCAGTTTCTTGTCTTTTCTCTCCTTTGGTACCCTAAAAATCAACTCATTAATGGACTCTCAGGGTTTGGTTGGACTTCATTCATTCATTTATTTGTTCATTCATTCCATCAGTCTGTCTGTAGCTGATACCTGCATGATTATAGCCTATCTGCCCTCTAGAGGCTCTCTCAGGAATGGCAATGTTGACATATACCATAACAAGTTCATTCACTAAGCTGCCCTCTGCAATCCACCTGAAATGTGTAGATGACACACAATGTGTGACCTTCTTTGTCATGGCATATATGACTGCATTAATCACACATATTTCAAAATCCTTGAAGACACATATCTGCCCTTGTTCACCTTCCTGCCATTACTTTTAATGCTGGATATGAGTTTATATTGCTATGCAGGTCAGTGAAGTATGCATGGATATGTGAAACCAATAACATCGTCATGTGGACTGGAGGACCGCCAATCTTCCAATTGGAGGATGACCGCTCTACCTCCTGAGCCACAGCCGCCGGACTATGTAGTAGTCCAATGACATTTTATATGCAAAATGAACAATTTTGCAAATATATATGTATAGAAAATTGAAGGCTCATCAGTTAGATTTGTATCACAGAACAAACTGTTTCAATACATAATAGAGGAAATGAGATCAGTTGATATTTAAAACATACAGTATACGTTAACTCTTGTAGAGCATATCTTATAACAATATATCAAAGGTTTATTTTGTTGTTTATTTTAACAATAAACAAAGTGTTAGTTTTAGCTACAGTGCATCCACCCTTCATACTCAGGAGGTAGGGTTTAAGGTCTAAACATTACAATAAAAAGTAAGGGATCTTTGTAAGGACATAAACATTCATCCTTGCACTCCAATTCACACATTCAAGTATTCATAGCTTATGTAAACCAGTACATCTTAGACATGGAAAAAAAGCACTTTGGAATTTCTGCCTTGCTTTAATGAACTCGCTTTGCATTTCTTCACCATGAATGATGCATATAAGGATGTGTGATTCACTATTCATTAGAGCCTGCAAACTGACCTTTGGCCTCTTTTTCATCACAAAATAATGTCCTTCCATTAATATTCGAGGTTACTGTGCTGGTGCTCTTGTTGTTATTGACTCTGGAAAAAGCATCATCTGGCTGCTTAAGATGTAATGTAAGTAATGTAATGCCTATAGCTGGATGTCTGGCTGTTAGCTCATCAATAATGGAGAGTCCATGCATGTTCAAGGCGAGGCCTAGATTGTCTTACCGCTCAGCTGCTCAGTCACACATGCAAGCACACCTGACATTAACCAACTCAGAGGCTTTTCTCTGTGAGTGTTTAAATGGATGATTTGTGTGCAGTGACCTTGTCCTCTTTATGCCAAAGCAAAATGCAATGATGTACATACACAAACACACACACACACACACACACACACACAGCACAATAGTGACACATGAAACACGCTTTCAGTTTTTGATTCTCTGACTTTTGCATCAAAGTAGAAATGAGGTGACTCTTGAGTAACACAAAAGTCCAGTAATGATATCAAGATGGTAAATAGATGATGAGGAGGCTGTCAGGATGCCTTGGCGATGATGAGGATGCTCATGAGGAAGACCATGCCGAAAAAGATCCACATGAAAAATCTATCCATCACCTTGGCAATTTTCTTCCACTCTGCTGCCTTGACACAAGTAGCTCTCTGCTCACGGAAGCAGTTTGCGATGTACTGGATGTTCTTCACCACCTGACGTAAAGACAGATTGATTAGCTGATGGAGTTTGAACTTTAAGTAATAGCAGGATCCCCTTGAGACTTAAGGGAGAAACTTTAGAAGAAGGAGAGCACTCAGATAATTAGGTAAAGTGATTAAAAGGAGCACCTGATTATGTTGGAGGCAGGGGCAGCTGCAGGGGCAAGCTGGGATCTGAAGTTTGTCTGAGGAATAGAGGAGCTGCTCCTTCAGCCCTCCATTCAGGTGTTGGAGGTTTCGTGGATGAGGAGGGGCCTGGTAGTCCAGTTCGTCCCGCTTTATGTGATGGTAACGCTTTGTTGGCTCTCGCCTTACCTCACCCCTCTCCAGTCTGGAGGAGTGGTTGTTATGGTTATTGTAGTGGTGATGCCTGCTGTTACTGGCATTGCCGTTTGCCTGGTTTTTGTGATGTTTGTTGTGATGATGCAAGGCGTGGCCATTGCTGTACTTGTACTGTTCATTGTCCTGAAAGTAGAGGCCGTTGTTGTAACAGTCATCAGGGTAGCAGCTCCTGTCACTCAAGGGTTCCTCTGGGTACAGTGGGGTCCTCTCGCTCTCTGGTGTGGTGCAGTTCTCCCCCACCTCGTAGACGAAGCAGATTTTGGACATGTAGTCTATGATGAGCACTTTAGCCCAGTGAGGGACTGGTTTGGCCTCAGCTCCACAGAAATGAATGTTCATGATGAAAATTGTTAGAGAAGTGGAGGCTGTGATCATAGTCATGGTGGCGATGTAGTACTTTCCTGAAGGAGGAAACAGACAAAAGAGTTACAAAGGGGAAACATATATAGCAACTCTCAATAGTAAAATTCAAGGCTTCACATTTACACAAAAATGTTATTAATCAGCTATGCTTTGGAAAGTTATGCAATGAAAATCCGAAGAATCACATATATCTTGGTACACAGACTTTGTCTCAAAAGCCTTTTTGTCTCAAAATGGAGGCAAGAGAGGCTCCTTACTGAGTATTTACTGCTTTGGTCTTAATAAAGGCATAAAGGCTTCTCTTTTTATGATTTTATGTTTTTATGTTTTAAATATGTTTTAAATATGTCTTTTGTTTGTTTTCAATGTGAAAATGACAACGGCATTTCGCTTCTTGAAAGGGACAATACCATTTTTGGGGATTTTAGAACTTTTTTATTGTTTGAAAATGAATACACACCTTTCTGGGTCTGGTTTGTATGAATTTGTGATGTCTTATAGTTACATGCAGACTGAGCATAGTTATACAACTGACTTATACAATCCTTTATTCATTCATTAATATATGAATGAGTGTGAGGTGTTTTTGTAGGAAAGTTTTGTATGAAAGTTGTATTATTGAGTTCACATATTTCTACTCAGAAAAGGACTCACAAATGGATGAAAAGTTATGATGATAAAAACATCATCAGTTAAACTTTCATAGATTTTACAGAGCATTTTAAATGTTGGACTCATTATTGATTAGCCAAAATATTTTGCTAGTAGCCCATTAATGTTGTCTCACTATGATTAGTTTTTGTTTCATGTGCAACTTTTCATCTATTTCCTTTTTTGGGGGTAAATGGGCTTCAATCAATAGTTAAAGAATGAGAAAAAACTGAGCGCCTAGAATAACTAACCTATATAAGGCATGTTTTCTGCAGGAGGCATGCTCTCAGCCACCAACAACTGGAACACAGTGAGTGCAAGCAGCACTGTGACCCCCAGGGAAACCTTCTCCCCGGAGTCAGCCGGTAAGTAGAAACCCAGTGGTGCCAGGAAGGAGATGAGGAAGCAAGGCACGAGCAGATTGAAGATGTAGAAAGAGGAGCGGCGCTTCAGCAGCAGGGTATAGGTGATTTCAGTATAAGGATCAGAACAGCAGCCATACATCATGACTTTTTTAACAGCTGGCATGCCATGGCACTCCCACTCCACATTCTCCACAAAGTCAGACAGGTCGCCACTGTCCATTCCCAAGTTGATGTCCACCTGTGAAGAGGACACACAAAAATGTAA